>NC_063193.1:13827625-14082625 GCF_017589495.1 Alosa alosa | reverse complement strand
TGCAGGGTAGTATTATTGCTCAAAAAGTACTGAATTTACTCCATTAAAATTTTCTGTGACCTCTTTTATGACGACCTTCAAAATTCCAACTCACAGTCCGACTCAAGGCTAGACTATTTCAGTACTCTATGAATATCATTATGATGCTGCTGCTGATTATAATAATGATCTGAATGTTTTACTGATTCAGTATTGGCCTGGGAAAGGATGTCTGTGAGAGTATTTGCTGCCATTTAGTTAAAATGTGAGGCAGCAATAAATACTATAGAGAGAAGCTTGGTCCTGGTCTGTTTATTCAGATGGTAAAAGTCAATAAGACAGGTTTCAGTGCGATTTATAGAGCGTAAATGTGTTTGTGTTTCTGCGAGCACCTCAAATTACTTAAGGGAGTGAAAGGGGAAAAAAAACACCCATTCCGTTGGTACAAGCAGACAATGAAAGTCTGTGATGACTGCGTTCAGAATGAGGGTGGGGGTGGGGGGTGGGGGGCAGGTCGAGATGGAAGGCAAATGGGCTTTTCGGGTGGGCAGGCTGGAGAGAGATATCAAAGAAGGAGGCTAAGAACCTATGGAGCAAAGCACATCTGTTTAGCTTTGCAGCAGGGGGAAGGCTGCGTGGCAGAAACAGCAGGTGGTCAGGCGGGGATGAAAGGGGCCATTGCCGCCTCACTGGATGACCACAGGGACAGCGGCGAGGCAAAGAGTGGCCGCGAGGAAACAGGTGATGGAGGATGGCTGAGGGTGGGTGGGTGGAACCTTCCAGAAACAGGCCTTCACGTGATCTAGCATTCCGTTTCAAGTCCATGCCTGGGTGGTGTGGGTGCACGCAGCCATCAGTGGGACGCATGTAAACAGAATGAATCAGCCAGCATCTGTCTGACAGCTTTTGGTTGCGGAGTTCAGAGTGCTTTATATATTTCATGCTACAGTTGCCATACTATGCAATCTCATTAAAAAGAAAAACAATGCTGGTCACACACGACATCCCTTGCTCAGTGGTTGCATTGGAAATCTAAGCAATATTTCAGCCTCCAATAATAAAACCGCTGCGTCTGTGGAGGTGGAAAATTGAAACGCTTGCAAGCATGCAAGCACATTTTGAAAGAGGGAACTTCTTGGCCAAAAGACAACAAAAGGACCATGCGGGGGATTTAACTTATTTCTTTTTAAATCTTCACACTGCCATGATGAAACAGCACAAGAGTTTGAAGGTCAGGAAAATAGAGCTGCACAAAGAGCGAGCTCCTGCAGTTCAAAAACTGTAAATGTGTCGCCCACAGCCGTGTCAAAACCTGTGTGCAATTTACCAGATAGCTGCGTGATGTGATGTCTTAATTCTTATTATTTTTTTACATGAAATGATCCCTTTAACGACACAAATTAACAAAATAACCTTCATGGCAAAGCTGTGGGGTTCCAGAGGACAACAGACAATACAGGCGGCAATTGGAGAGACAGAAAAAAGCGGCACTAACAAATCACTGTGTCACTGTGCCCATCACTAGGCCGCCAGATGCATTAATCGGCTTGTGTGCACGTCTCCGCACTGCACCAGCATGTATAGGCGAGAAACAGAGGGATGTGTATGTATGCATGTGTGAGTGAGTGTGTGTGTGTGTGTGTGGGCCATGACTATAAACCAGTGATGGCATGGTAATAAGCTTTTCACTTTGGCTTGTCCCTCTCCCTAACGGAGGATGAGATTTTACAGTAGGACTGAGTTTTTCTACTTGCACCCGGCTTGGCGCCTCAGTCTCATCCCCAGCTATTATGGGCCATGCCAAATCATTTATTATAATGAACATTTTTGTTTCCTCATCAAAGGCAGTCAATTTATCATCATTCAGGCACCTTCTAATAGTCTATTCTTCAAATGTCCATCAAATGCCACAAGATTATTAAAAAAAAAAAAAGTGTGCAGGCAGGCAAAGCCAGAGATGAGTTTAATAATAGATGTGTTTCAGACAATTTTGTACAGGGCAAGGTTAGACTAGGCGCCTAAAAAACATCTCCCCTCCTCTAGAAAGTGGCTGTTCCTTTGTCCTCTCTTTCTGTAATTAACAGCACAAAGTTCCCACCGGTTCATTTTCATAATAATCTGACTTTGTCATTTGTGTCCTGTATTTAAACGCTGTCTGGCTAGTCATTCGGGGGCCTGAGTGCATTCTGCTACAGTCAGCAAAAGGCAGCCCATCACTCTCCCCAAGCTAAGGAAATTACACTGGCAGACCGCTATTTCTGTCACATTGTCCCATGCCCTGCCACAACCTTCTACAGTCACAAGGACACATTTGTCAAACTGCTTTCGTGCCAGCAAGAGATGAGAGCCAACACGACGCACACCCAAATTAAAGCAGGGATATGCAAGGGAAATTGGCCTTCTCAATCACGTACTGCTCTTAATATGAAAATATGGGGTGCTTTAGATCTGCCAGGCGCACGCAGAATAGTTGATTTAATGCACTTGGGTCGGGATTGCACTGGTGTGCTGTTGTGGCCGAGCTTGTTAGCAGTGTATTGATCAGGCCGCTCGTCAGGAAACCTGTCGTGACTTGCTAATTTGTTTTTCCGTTCCTCCCTCGCAGGGTCACAATTGAACTTATTCATTGAGTTTCCAGACTCACCACATTACACACACACACAAACACTCTCTCTCTATCTCTCTCTCTCTCTCTCTCTCTCTCTCTCTCACACACACACACACACACACACACACACACACACACACACACACACACACACACTATTGCTGTTGGGACATGCATCTACAGTGGTCATATCATGATGTGCTTACTGGTAAGGGAGACCACTGGGATGTTTTCTTCACAGCAGAAACGTCGTCTCTACAACATCAGAATAACTGGAAAGCAGCAGACAGGATTATGCTCCTAACTAGGACTAGTAGTTTTCTATATCTCTCTCTCCCTCGCTCTCTCTCTCTCTCTCTCCTTTTTTAAAATCCTCTTTTCAGTGCCATCAGTGATGTCTGAAACACTCACAAAAAGGAGAGAATAGCACTCTACCGCGCTCCACTGGGATCTAGCTCAGGGAGACGTTCCTTTATTATATTCGGATAAACTGCCATGAAATGACCTAAATACAGCCGACAGAGGATGCGGCGCCGTGGATGCACCGGAGGGTGGGGGAGGGAGGGAGGGAGGGAGGAGGCAGTGTTTGGTTTTTTTGGAGGGAAAGTGGAGGTATTCTGGGCAGAGGTCCAGAGTTGCTGCATCATGCCTTTTGAGAGCAAAGCACTCACCCCACCCTATGGGGGAGTCCCAAGCATCATGGACAAGAGCGGCCAGGGTGGTGGTGGTGGAGGGGGACGGGTGAGGAGGGTAGGCAGGGACAGAGACGGGAGACTGGGCTAGAGACGGAGAGAGTGGACCATAGCACAATAGCCTACTATGTGTGTGTGTGTGTGTGTGTGTGTGTGTGTGTGTGTGTGTGTGTGGCGTGAGTGTGTGTGTGTGTGTGTGTGTGTGCTCCCTACTGGGGGCTGGTTTGTAGGGGGTATATGGCGGTGTGAGGATCAGAAGCATGGCAAAGCCCCCCTCCTGCATTCTAGGCGAGCGTGACTGGAGAGCAGAGTGGCACAGAACATCACGTTGCCTTACTCCCCCCCCCCCTTCTTCACCCACATCCCTGAAGACATGTGTGTGTATGTATGTGCATATGTGTGTGTGTGTGTGTGTGTGTGTGTGCATATTTTATGTGTATGTGTGTACATCAGTTTGTCTGTGGGGGAGCAGAAACCGTCCCAACGGGAAACAAGTAATTCCCCCACACGCCTTGTGGCTGATTTTCCCTGATGTACCCCCCCCCCGTACCCTTGCCTGTTTTAGGAGCTGTCATTCCTCGCAGGGCTCCAAAGCAATTGCTTCATGTACTTGATGGTTTCCGGCACTCAGCACATTCACAATCTACAAACGCCACTTTCTTTGTCACGTCTCGTGGCTATCTGCAGGGCACAGTGTGTTTGTGTGACAGATATCTGTTGAGACGGCACACAGTCGCAGGTGATTCAAACAGATCTGCAAAGGGAAGGGACGCTTTGTTTGTCTGCGGTGTCTATGGTGACCGTACGCTGAACGCTGACTCTTTGTTGACTCACTCAAGTTTTTTGGTGCTGAGCGCTTAAGAGTTGCCAAGCGCTGCCGGTTAGTCAAGCCTAATGTGCATGGTTAGCTCCTTCGGGCAGTATGGCCACAGATTAGTACTAGTGCGCAATCACTGGGAGATAAAAAAAGAGAGTGGCGTAGTTGGATGAGTTGAAAATTGTAATAGCTTCCAATAACTCTGTAATGGGCTAAGAGAAGAAAAAAAAAGCTAAGCTAACAAAGCCTCCAGCATGCTAAACAACGCATCCCCTTCCCTATCTCCACAATACTCCACATTCTTACTCCATAACTCACACCTCTCTCGTACTCCCTCTTTTAAACTCTCAAACACGGTCAGCATATTTGTTCAGCTCCAGTCTTCGACCTTTCTTTAGCAGCAGCAGCAGCACCACCAGAGGGCTAGTGGAGCAGATGGAAAAACCGAGGGGTTTCCTGTGAGCTGAGCACGGACTGGGGTATGTGTGTGTATGTGTGTGTGTGTGTGTGTGTGTGTGTGTGTGTGTGTGTTTTTTGGAGTGAGAGTGTGAGCGCATGCAGCATGGAGTCTTGAAGGTGTGTACTTGTGGTGGTTGGGGATGGATTGGTGTAAAGATTTAGGAAGCACGCTGCCTACTTGTTTTGGTGCTTGGAGCCCTGCAGATGTGCGTGGTACTGCGCCACGGAGTTGAGCGTTACGCTGCAGACATCACAGGTGTAGCTGCGCTTGAGACCTGGATGGAGGGAAAAACAGGGAACAACACACAAACAGAGACAGACACAATAAATATGTGATGTGAGGCATACTACTAACACTCCAAGAAACACACACAAACAATCCAAGGCAATGGCAACATATCAGTCCAAAGTAGCCTAGCACAAAACAAACTCTTTTTTATCTGTACTTAAATTCATTGAGGTGCTGGCGATAGGAAGCTTGCGCACTGTCAGCACCGTCACATACAGCCCACTACATCCTCCATTTAGCAATAGATATTCTTAAACAACCCCTATCTGTGGCCATCATCTCATTTGCAGACAATGTTCTTCAATTTGAGGGGAAGGAACCGGGAACAAATAAACTGCTGTTCTTCAGGGGGCTGATTAAAATGCGACACGATGAGCCAAACCAATCCACCCCCCTGCGCCACAGACCCTGTTCATTTACCATCCAGAGTGATCAATTATGTCGGAAGGCACACTGTATGGTACGGGGGCCCTCCCTTATCGTGTCAGGACAATAAATTGGGAGTCTGGGGAAGGAGCGAGAGATAAGCGCAGCCCCTATCTCCCCCACCCAGCTGTGTTTAGGAGTCGGGTCAGCGCTCCAGTCTGCTTCCCCCTCTGCCGATTGACTCCGCTGATTCCCAGCTGCACGAGTCCGCAGCCAATTAACGTGTCATCGATATAGACATGTCACACGCTGCAACGGTGTGCGGAGGTTAGAGACACCTTGTAGGTTGAGGGGGAACCGAGGATAGGTGTGCGCACGAACAGGAAAAAAAAAAGAATTTGTGTTGGGTTAACAGACACTGTGGGTGTGTTTGTGCTCGAGGAAAGACTTTGTTTTTCTCAGTCTACAGAGCCCTTTTTGAATTTACAAAGCGAAGATGTGGGAATTCGGGACTTGAAGAAAAAACGTTTGATGGAGAAGTTTTTGAACTGGAGCGTCTGCAAGCACTTTGTCTTCCTGTTGACTTTGCGTGGCTCAGAAACAGTCACTGCTAAAGCGATTAAATGGTCAACCCTTTCCCTTGCCATCATCAATATTTTTTCCCCCCCAGTGCCCTTGTGTTAGAGTGTGGAGGATTAAGTGCCCCGAGTAATTGCTGTCATGTTGCACTAATGATATTGCGGCTTGAAAAATGGCCAATGCAATCTCCGCTCTCCAAATTGAGTTAAGCCCATAAACAATGTTTGGAGAGAAAGGGCAAAAATTAATGAATGATCCATTGCTTCTCTGTTGGCTCGTCCCAATTTCCACATTTCCCCACACGTGTCATCGCTTGGCAGTTGTGTTGTCATTTCTAATAATTGCCTCAAATAACCCGAAAGGTTGAACGCAGCTTAGGGATATCAAAGGCCATTTTTAAAACACATAACACGGCAAAAAGAAAATGTTACAAAGTGATCATATAAGAAAGGACAAAATCAGCTTAGGGCAGATGCTTTCGGCTGCCTGATTGTTTACTGTGATAGAATGTGATGGCAAAGAGAGACTGAATGTGAGGACATTATTGTTTGCTGGCTTGTGAATCACACAAGTGTGAATGGGGGCTTAGTTGAGCTGGTTCTGTGGGATCACAAGGGATCACGTTGTTCCTGACCCTGACCCACACCCCCCCTCCCCTCCACGTCAGGGGCAATGTTCTCTGTGGCCGTGGCCATTTCAAATTTTTGTTTTGCGCTGCCGCCTCTTGAGCCGCACGCTCACAAGCGGACATTAAAGCAAGGCAGCAGCAGCAGCGGCAGCAGCAAGCAGGCGCCATGGTGGAGAGCGAGATCAAGAAGCTCCAGGGTGCTCAGAGGTGGCCTTTTGACAGGACGCTTCTCAAATGCATTCTGAAAAGGTGAAATAATGTACCGCCGACTTGGCATCCATCACTGCCAGCCACCTGAGGTGCCTCCTGCGGTGGTGCCCTGCATGGGCAATCATCCACCCGTGCCACCGTGCCCAGTGTGCATCACGGCACCCCACCCCCCCCCCTCCCTGACCCACAATCCCCTGCGAGATCTGTGGCTTCTGCAAGGTCCTCACTCAGCACGGAGTGGCTGAGAGGAGCACATTCATTTCAGTTAGGCTGGGTTCAAAACTGTCTTTGAGAGAGGGGGAAGTAACAGGTAGCAGGATAAATGAATGAAGTAAAATGCAGAACCGCCTCACCATTTATTTCCCCTGCACCACTAGTGCCTTTCCATGTATCATTTTATACCAAGAAGGCAAATTATTACCTTTAATACTCTGACATATTATGGTGATTTGTCTCTTCAAAAAAGGGAAAGTTTGTACTTTTGTTCTTATTTAGAAATGTAGCCAACATTGCTGTGTCACTCACTTAGTCACATAGCTCATAGCTCAGTCTTTAATATTGATTTATTTAACAGCATTGGACTTGCCTGCCACAGGCAACACTAGTTGCCTTTTACATCATTCAGAAGGAACATGTTCAGTATTTTGAGTTTGAACTGTAGATGCACTCTGCCATTTTGATGGGCAGCCACTGGACACTGAGCACTGTAGTAGCTGGACATTGAGATTCCCATAATTTATTTATATGTACACTGGTTGCTGCTCTTGGAAAAATATTAAGGTGGTTGTAATAGTGCACTTTGTGTAAGCTAAATTTACCTTTGGCCATCTGTTTCCTTCATATTGGTACTTATCATGCCCAGATCCTTTCTAGCTATGGTAGAGCACCCAAGCTGAAAGAGCATATGGTTCATTTTAAGAAGTGGACGTCACATGGGACACAATTTAGGGCACAACGAGCAATTCAGTTTAATGGCAGAAAAGGGTACAGCACATTCAGGGGATTCATTAACCCAAATATGAACCTTTCGTCACACAGCTATTTTTCTTTTATTATACCCTTTAATCATGTATGTCATTGGATATGGTACTGTAAGAGTCATTTAGGAGTGAATTCATTTGGAGCGATATTGCATCATTGCCACTGGCCTTGAAAATCTTAATAAAATATACCAATTATGGTGCAAGCAGTGATGTGTGGCAGCGGGTTATGCTGAAAGGTGTGAACGCATAAAAAAAAAAAAAAAAAAAAAATCACAAGCTGGCATCTGTTTTAATACTGAGCAGGTGGCATCAAACACATCCTAATCATTACCCATAGATCTATTTACACGGCTGTTTGGAACAAAAAGAGCATCAACGATGAGGATTAAAAAGCTTTAAGATGATACCGATGCTGACAGTCAGCATAGAGTGCAGCATGATTTGTTTAAATACTGTGTTTGGCAATGCAATAAAGGAATCAGCAACATGTCATGATGAAATAGTGTCACAGTTGTTTTAATCAATACAAAAACGGGCTTGTTTGGCCGGCCAGTGATGTAATGTTCTACTGTCCATTCTGACAGATGAGCAACTTGCCCCATCGTGTGAACCTGTGATTCTCTAGTCTTGCAGTCTGCCATTAGGGCAGTAATAGATCTATTCCTGGGTCAGGGGAGGTACGGAGAACAGCATGTCGACAGGATGGATTGCTCCAAAATTGAGATGGCAGAGTCCTGGGAGGAGGCCGGGGAGAGGACGTGCCAAATTACATCCTCCGCCGCGTCCCTCCAATTAATGGCGAAGACAACGGGGTTCTGCAGGAGGGAGCCCAGTTTGTCTGCGGCTCTTTTGAATGACGGCCGAAGCTATGCTCCAAATGAAACTCGGCGGAGGGAGTCCTAATCAGTGATGCAATCAAATCAGCTCGCATTATATCTCTCCTCAGTGCTGTTACGCGGAATCCAAACAGATTGATTGATAAATACCATAGACTCGGGGTGGGGGTGGGGGCTGATTTGCGAGTGTGTTGTGACAGCTGGCTGGCCTGTCTGTTGCTCACGACAGCAGTGCCTCCCAGCGTGGCTAAAGGCCATGGCCCTCCGCTGCTACCAGCATGCAAATAATTGCTGGCTCAAGCAGTGCCCGCCCCGGCCGCCTAGTAAAAGCGCATAGCTAAAACGAGAGCAAATCAAAGGCTGCAGCATTTACTTTCGTGGTAAGCACTTTCTGTTGAATTAACGGGTGGTGGAGGGTTGGGGGTGTGTGGGGGGTGCAATCCTTCACAATGATTCTGAACTGGTTAGCTAGTTTTGAGCGCGTTCAAAGGGACCTCGTCGCTGTGACACAATGGGTGTGGCTGGAGACAGATTGCTTTGGAAGATGAAAGCGAGCAATCATCTGCATACCACAGCATAGGGTGGGGGAGTGGGGGGGGATGCCAGCACTGAATGTTAACATCCCCAGATCCTCTCTATTATATGACATCACACTTTTTTTTCCCAACCGAACATTGCGCTCGGTCCAGGGGCAGATAAATGGAAGCCTTCTCTCCGTGAGCCTAGTGGAGATGGATGAAGCACGCTCAGGGGCGCTCTCCAGATAGCCTTTCAAAATGTAAAACACAAGTGTAATGGGTGGCCCACTTGGAGTAGGAAGCAACTGCTTTTTTTTCCCCCTCTGATGTACTGTAATAGAATCAGGCTTTACTGCCGCAGGGAGATGACTGGGCCTCGTTCGGGGGAGAAAAATAAAGAACCACAAGCACCCGAGCGCGTGGATAATAAGATGAGGTCGCGAGGGCTGAGCCTAGGTAGCAGGCGGAGGGAGAGAATTTATGGAGAGGACGAGAGGTGTGAGACAGCATGATAAAGAGAAAATAGAGCGGAAAGATATCCTGCCTCGCATGCCGTAAATCTGAGCTAATGTCAGAGCAGGTGCGCCACAGGGGGGTCAGGGCCCTTATAATCTAGGGAGCACACTTGGCTAATGGGTACCTATCCTGCAGTGTAAATAAGCAAGCACTTGCCTCTCCTGCCCGAGCGACCGCCACTCACCTCGCCAGGCGCTATGTATGTAGACACGCTTGCGGATGCATTTGCGGATGCACTTGCGCTCAATCGAAACAAGATAAATATTTCATCACGTGGCAATCTTCAAAGTCGGTCTGTGGGTATTCCCCTCCCGAGCTCTTCCGGGTGTACGAGACAACCTCCGCAACAGCAGCCCATACACACATAAACACAACGTGGTGATGGCGTGATGGAGGGGGCAGGGGCATGTGTATTAAAAAAAAAAAAAAGGATAAGAAAAATGACGATGGGGGTAAAAAGACAGCCGTTTCCATCGCCTGGGTGTCAGGGAGTGGGGGAAATAGTGTGAGGAAGAAAAGGCGAGCGATTGGAAGCGTTAGGAGGGGGCTCGGGGGGAGGGGAAGGATCCGACGTGCCGAAGTGCTCCAGGTTGTGAGATAGCTTCGTGTGAGTGATGGGTCTGCCAGCGCCCGCTCGGCAACCCCATGAATTAGGCAGCGCAATCCTGC
This sequence comes from Alosa alosa, assembly GCF_017589495.1. NCBI lineage: Eukaryota > Metazoa > Chordata > Actinopteri > Clupeiformes > Clupeidae > Alosa > Alosa alosa. The sequence goes on along the minus strand of NC_063193.1, from coordinate 14,072,476 downwards.
CCGCTGCGCTGCGCTTGCCCCCCTCCATGGCACCCCTCCAGCCTCCACCCCCTTTTTCCGCTGGCGCACAATGCTATTTCTGCCTGTTAGGGTGATTTGCCACATCATTATTAATTGATAATCGCCGGAGAGAAACGCTCATTAGGTGGCTGCTGAACACTGCGGCGGCTCCCTTCGTGCTGACACTCTAGCTCACACACACACACACACACACACACACACACAAACACACACTCATCCCCATAATGGCTGTGTAGCAACTCAGAAACCTTCTGCACAACTCCCGTGCAATGATCAGAGGTGAAAACCGCTAAGAGCTATGGAGGTATCCTTGGGGAAGAGACTGTGGCTTGACAGCAAACGGTTTTACATTTGGGATGTTATTAACAGTGACTTGTCTCACATTTACTGTATACTCGTTAGCACGAAACTAGCTTACCACTTTGTGGGATGAACAAATAACCTGTGCTTAATTTGTCTCTATAGGGCAGTAGAATCTTCACACCCACACAGTGCATGCAATTATTCTGTTGCACCTCTGACCTTATGGGGGTGGATTAAAGACTTACATCTGATGTTGGCTTACTAGAAAAGATAATTAGCACCCTGTCACTGGGAAACTGGAAGTATTTTCTCGGGGCACTGCAGTGGATTGTCTTGTAATCAAAGTAGTTTCTTATTTAGGACATTACATAAACTTAATTTTGATTGGAATCCAAATAACAAACAACTTGTTTTATGAAAACGGCTAAAACAATATCTGTGATCCTTGGTTTAATGTTGAAGCTGAGTCATCCTTGAACTTTAAATAAATGCCATTGGGAAACTAAACAATACCTCTCACAGGGCTGCCAGCTCTCACATGTCGAGTGTGATTCTCAAAATTAGCCTGTACCCTTGCGAACTCACAGCACACCTGCGATTTTTCACACATTGTTTGAGGAAACATGTTATTGCATAGAGAGGCCACTGACTGCACTGTGCTCACCCAGATAGACTGCAACAAATGATCCAGCATCAACCAATCCCATTACCCAACGTCACACACAGACACCTCAGTGAACTGGCAGCCCCCGTTATGTCTGGGCCATTATGACTTATAAATTATGTGTTCGCACCATTCTTGTGCATTAACTGAGTGCTTCCGAGGAAGGGGAGTGATAGCCTCACATTTTTACATCCAAATTTGAAATGATAATTAATGGCCTTAAAAAAAGGATCCGGCAATCTATCATTCCAACAGCCTTGTTCCTCAACCTGTCTGTTTTATGTGCTCACATGGAGTGATAATAGAGCCAACATTTTGCCCCGAGCACCGGGGAGACAATGTTTGGTAATTATTATTGACACACGGTAATGCGACTGGGGGAAGATAATGGGGCAACGTGTTTCTTCCGAGCCTGTGAAGCGAGCAGCAGCCCCCGTAACAAATGGCGGAGAGGAGAGGAGAGGAGAGGCCCTGCTCCCTGCCACTCCCACTTCACCGCCAGAGGAGGCCAAGGTAAGGAGAGGAGGCACACGGCGCGGCGAGCCGCATTTCAATTATTTGATAAAAACATGGCCCCACTAGAGCACTCCCTCTGAACTATTTGTATAAGCAGAGCAGGAGCGAGATAGGGGACTTTGGCATATGCCGGGGGTTTAACATAGTAAATGGAGACGACACAGTAACAGAAAAGCGTGAGGACATCAGAGGTGATGTAGAGGATTTCATTTCTGTCAATGTAAAGCCATAAACTGAAGGAAAACTATGCCTTCTTTAAAACAGGAAAATGATTGATGTTTGGGTTCTTTTGCCTGCAGGGACAAAGCTAAAGGTGAATTGTCCTTGATGTTTCCGCAGAGCAGCAAGAGTGTTAAGGCTTTGTTAAGTTCATGCTGTTTGCTGGGGGCTGCAATAATACATGTATCATGGCTCTCAACCACAGCAGTGATAGAAGAACAAACAGCACTGACAATAAGGCTGGCCACCATTACGCCACAAGGGGTGCCCTGTGTTTCTGTACCTTTCATCTCTCCCATGTCCAGAGTCTTGCCCAGCTGCTCCAGAAGGTCGGCGCGGGCAGCGTTCTTCTTGTGCTTCTTGCCGTCGTAGTGCTGTTGGGCCATGCCGGGGTTGTTGAACCACGCGTTGCATAGCTGGCAGTAGCGGTCCGAGTCGCGGCGCTGCCGGGGCGAGGCCATGGGCGAGGCTTCCGAGGGGGCCTTCACGGGACTCGGGGGCACCTCTGTGGAAGGAATAAGATTGTATGTGAAGACAGTCTGGCAAATGAAGACATCCAGTATGTGAAAAGGTGGAGGACATGCATGGCTATTGTATGCTTCAGCTTCCTCCACAATTCACTTGAACTTCTTTTATTCGCCATTATGCAAGAAAGCAAAAGACAATAGTCAGCAATACATACATACATTGCAACTAGTTAATTCGATTAGTTAATTAGATAGATTAGATATGTTAAAACAAAATCATAGTAGTTAGTTAGATAGCCAGTTAAGTCATTGTTAAAAAAAAGAATAACAAAAAAAATAGCTGTTGACTATTTGAGGCAGACAGAAAATTTGAGATGCCATGTATGGACTAGACACAGCACTCATTTCCTGCCCACTTAAGTCCTCACGCATGACTGCGGCCCCTAATGGACATATTGGACAAAACAACGGGACGAGACAGAGCCGCTCACATCCATACCAACGCACCCCATCCCGCTAATCAGTTTTAGCACTCGCACTGCTCGCTCTGTCATGGCTTAGACAACATTTATTGGGGCCCATTTAGGGGGCATCATATCACATTTGGTGTCAGTGGGCCAAGATCGCAGAGACAGTGTTGAGGACCATCAGGTTTCTGTGGCTTTCACAAGAGATTTGCAGAACAAACACTTAAACTAGGACATGGCAATCCCTATCCATGCTATTGTTATTTCATTTATTCAATGGCTATTGTTTTTACCGCTGCAAGGCCGTGTTTATTTGATCATGCTGTATGGAGACAGTGCTGACAAAAGAGAATAATAGTCATCCTACTCTTGCCGAAAAGCTGCTGTATCAGTACCAAACATTTTAATATATCACTGTGTTCAACAGAGAAACTAGGGCAGAGAGGACAATAGAAATGCTGAAAAAATCCATTGTTTTGCACAATAGGTTATGAACAGTGAAAAGGTAAGGGATGCATAGGCTTCTTCTGTAAACTTGTGGGGGAAAAAAGATGCCAAATTTGTTTCCAAAGGATCCACATCAAACAATTAGCTGCCGTAAGCTAAGAAGATGAAATATGGCTAAAGGAGTTTAGCCTCCATGCAAGTTCTGAATTACTGCTTTGGTGTGTGTGTGTGTGTGTGTGTGTGTGTGTGTGTGTGTGTGTGTGTGTGTGTGCACGGGCGGGAAAGCCTTAGTAAAGGATGACAATAGAACCGAGGGAGAAATGAGAAGAGATAATTTCACCTAAATGGGGATCCTTTTCTTTTCTCTCTTATCTCAAACCAAGGCACACTGATTCAAAGTCTTTGTTGTTAATTGTGGCCCTGTGCCTCTGCATAAACCTACAGAAACATATCCGTGGGAGCAATAAAATTAATGAGTCTTGCTTCAGTTGTCACATCCTTAATACGATGGCAATTTCCATGAGCACACACGCAAGGTGATGTGTCTTGTTTGCAGCTTCCAGTGGTGTGTGTGCACGTGCATTTGTGTGTGTTTGCGTGCCCTTGCCTGTCTCTTTACTGTATGAGAGAATTCATTAAAGAATGTACAACATAATAACACAATCATACAAAATTAACTAAACTTTAAAAAGATAACTTCAATATGTCTTACAGCTCACATAATACTTCTTCTTTAACTTTTTTTTCTACCAACTCCTAAAAAAAAAAAACAACGTCAAAGCCGTCCTGTCACAGTAGGCGGGTAGATACAATGCTTACTAGAATATTCATCTGAGCTTTTTCAAAGGTTGTGGCAAGGTATTACGAATCTACATCCCCCATCCCTTCACAAAGTCTGTGATCAGCATTTGCTTCACTGTTTGAAGAGGTAGGCTGCATGACCTTGACTACGGACGTAGCATGTTAGAGCTGACTACACTTCCCTTAAATCAGATCACTCCGAGCCTCCCTCACCGCACTGCCAGGATTTAGCTGTGCCATTCAGGCTGAATTCCCCACCCCAACTTTCAATTTCTCAGTCCACTTTATCCAAGGTCACTGTTTGATCCTCACCAGGCTGCTTCTTAGCTATGATTACTTTTTTATACTCTATTGGGAGGGGGACTGAGATATGTCCAGCCTACATTTCACATACATAATGGACTGCAGTTTATAGCTCTAGATGATGTGCTGCAAAAAATGGAAGAAGAAATATTAGACTTGAGACCTTTGTGTGAACCTTGCACATACTATATTTGTAATATTTGTAGGTGATCAGAACTGTGTACAGCAGGTGTTTGGTCAGTTCTAAAAGAAGGTGTATCAATCTGAATTGGGAATCATCAATTAGACTGTTCTGCAGCACAAACATGATTATTTGTAAATGTGTGCAGTTTTCAGCAGCAGTGTTTTTCCATCAGGGCATGTTGAACCTTGATCGTTTCAATCTACTTCTGGCAGAACACCTAGCGCAGGAAAAATCAAGAGTATTAGGAACAAGTGCTGCCGTAAAAATTGAACTCTTTTAAGTGTTCCTCTAGAGGCATGAGTGCCTTGCCTGCCAGCCGTCACTAAAGTGGGATAGATATTAGCTCCAGCCAACGGTGAAATATGGCCTTATTGATTCAGGTGTTTGGAGATTTATAGAAAAACATCTATCACAAAAAAATAAATAAAAAACTGGCACTCCAAGGAAAGTCAAAGCAAAACCACAGCCTCTGGTTTCACTCAATCTGGGGCAGATGTTCTTTATTTAGCCTTTAGTAAGTGTTTTAAGGATTTAAATCCTGCCTGGGGGTAGAATGACAGGAGATGTCGAAACATCCAATACATGGTTTTGGGATCCTCTTTAAATACGATGCCAGTGGTGCTATCCCCACTGAAGAGAGAGAAGCAATACATGAAAACAAAAGAAATACCTTTTGCATGTGAAGTCCACATCTCTAAGACTGAACACAGCATGCATCTCTTTACAGCTTCTCCAGCATGTCTGCGGGACTGCCTGTATACTGTAGGTGTCTGTAGTGTATATAGGGTATATTATACACGGTGTTTGGTGTTTTAAGCCCCCAACGTCGTCTTCCAGGCCGTGCTGCATGGTAGGCACTAAGGTTAGGGTTAAGGTTAGGGTTAAGGTTAGGGTTAGGGTTAGGTGCCTTAAAGTCGACGGTCGCAACGCTGCCTTGAAGTAGACGGTGGGGCTTAAAACACAAAAAAATGTTAATATCTCTGATATGTAAAGAGCTGAAGATGAAACGGCATAGGTATATCAGATGGAGGTGGTTAACTCAACACATCTCACTCTGAGAACAACTACTGTATACCTCTTCAATTTGTACAGCAAGTGTGACGTAGAAGCTATTTTTAAATAAAAGCTTAAAAAATAGCCTATAAATACATAATTTCGACAATCTACCAGGGAATGCTTTGGGAATTGCGGTGTTAATATCTCTGATATGTAAAGAGCTGAAGATGTACCTGCATAGGTATATCAGATGGAGGTGGTTAACTCAACACACCTCACTCTGAGAACAACTACTGTATACCTCTTCAATTTGTACAGCAAGTGTGACGTAGAAGCTCTTTTTTAAATAAAAGCTTAAAATAATAGCCTATAAATTCATCATTTCGACAATCTAAAAGCTCCCCACAGGATGTGTGCATGTAACAAAGAATTAGATGACGGGGGGTAATCAATGTTTCCTCAAAAACTTCACATTTCGGCCCCAGCCGTGGCATAACTGGCTGGGGCACCTGCACCGTACGCCGGCGACCCGGGTTCGATTCCCGCCCCGAGGTCCCTTCCGGATCCCATCCCGACTCTCTCTCCCACTCGCTTCCTGTCATTCTCCACTGTCCTATCGAATTAAAGGCATAAAAAGCCCAAAAAAATATGCTTAAAAAAAAAAAAAAACCATTTCACGCACGTCAACCACGAGAAACCGCCAGGAGGGGGCTACCACCACGGCAGGAGCTGTTCTCTCCTACAGGAAACCTGAATTCCACCAAGGCCCATTATTCATCATCAATATAATTTCACTGCGGGGTGTTCTGTCAGGCCCAATGTAATTATAGCAGAGCGACCTAAGACTTAATGGCCCAGCTGCTTCCCCCAAATTAAGTTCTGGGCCTTAACTTTCAGCGCCCCTGTAAAGCCAAAAGGCATTTGTTACCGTTCTCCCTAATGTTTCTATGGTCACTGGGGATGGCCTTTTCTTAACACATCATGGATGGATTGTTCTCACCCTGCCTCTATTTCTCTCTCTCTCTCTCTCTTGCCCCCACTTTCCATCTACTGTACCTCTCTCTCTCTCTCTCTCTCTCTTGCCCTCACTTTCCATCTACTGTACCTCTCTCTCTCTCTCTCTCTCTTTTCTCTTCCTTTTTCCTGTATCTCTTTCTCTATTCCATTTTTTGGAATGCCCTTAAGTTAAGATATTTGATCCACTCCGGTAGGTTTTGCAGCAGAGCAGGAAGTCTCCTCTCACCACTTCAGTATATCATCACTGGCATGCCGCTTGGCCACTTCGCCGTCGCCCGCCCCACTGAGCCCATCTGCAGCTCAGGAGAGCGCCGGGCCACGCTCCCATACCAGAAAAGAGAGCGGATTCTGCCGCCCGGTCCTCTTGCAGCTGGGCCATGTGTGTGAGGATATCAATGTACCGCCTGGCTAAAAGGCACTTAGTGGTAAAAAACTCTTGGTAGCATAGAAAAGTGTGTGTGTGTGTGTGTGTGTGTGTATATATGTGTGTGTATATATCTATATATATCTATATATTTATAGACCATGGGATTAAACAACGAGAGGGCAAAAAAGGACAAGATAGAACGTTCCAGTCTGCTACTCTTCTCACTCGATGATGGCACAACTGAGTGGCTGATTGTTTATTTTTGTGAGGTGGTAACTATCAAATCAAAACTTCTACATAACAGAGCAAATTGCAGAATAGGTTATATTATTATATTACACACGTTTGGAAGAAAATGACAAATCAGTTAGCATTCTCAAAATGTCTTAAATGCTCTGAGACATTTAATTTGATTCTCTTCAACGTAATGATTAATAAACAAAATGCTCATTTCCCTATAAGCAAACTGACAAATTAACTTCATGTAATAATAGATATGCACCCAATGCATGGATTGTCTTGAATAAAACAATGCTGTTGCTGTTGCTGTTACATTAAGCATTGAGGCACACACACTGCACAGAAAGTGCCCGTATATTTATAACATGCTCGTGAGCTAGACAAAACCGCTCCCCATTAGGTTTGTTTGAGAAATGGGCCTGCCAGTCAACTTTCCAATTTGAGCTCGAAGAAACAAATCAGTGGCACGCTAATGCATTCTGGCTTCTTCACCAGCGGAGTCCTGTGGAACAGATGGTAGCCAGCTCTGGGCCTGATTGGAACCAGATGCGGAGCTGTTCTCTAGTCAGCTGCTATCCGGGCTGGGATTTTAAAGATTAACGGATGAGGAAATGGATGTTGACTTTGGCAGGGAACATTGAGGAAAAACTTCTGGAGAGTTTGGTGCTTTAGTAATGGCCTATTTATCTTGACGGTGAAAAATACACAAATTCCATCTGATAATGTACTTATCTCATAAACAAATAAAAAATAAAGTGTTCTGCATTCCCAATACGCATACAAAACTCCATGTTCCACTGCATAAATAGGGACAAACACATACTGCATTTATGAGCCTACAGTATATTCAAAAAACAACAACAACAATGCAAGAAGGTGCTCAGGGGGCCTGAAGGGATGTCTCATCACCGGGGAAAGCAGCGTTGTGTGAGAGGTGACAGTGCTGCCCCTGGCTGGAGCAGGTGCCCAGCTGAGCACAACCGCCAGGCTTCACGGATGGGGAGCTAGTCTTGGAAACGGTCTCATGGATGGTGGTGGTGGTGGGGGGTAGGTCTTGGAAACGGTCTCATGGATGGGGAGCTAGTCTTGGAAATGGTGTCATGGATGGGGAGCTAGTCTTGGAAATGGTCTCATGGATGGGGAGCTAGTCTTGGAAATGGTGTCATGGATGGGGAGCTAGTCTTGGAAACGGTGTCATGGATGGGGAGCTAGTCTTGGAAACGGTGTCATGGATGGGGAACTAGTCTTGGAAATGGCCCCCTTTACTGCTACAGTTTTTTCCCTGATGGCCGGGGTGCAAAACAAAGTGATGGATGAGTACAAGATGCACAGTGTGACTAGTCACAAACCCTTCACGCAAATTGTGCTTCCATGTGTAAGCCTGCTCCTCTCTAGAGAAAAGAAGTGCTCATCAACACTGTGTTAAACAGTGTACACATGTGGTAGCCTATTTTTTCTTCCCAATTATGATTAAATTGGGAAAAAATGCACCACAACTCACAAACCTCATTTTTCTCCTGACAATATCCAAAGGGTAATATGTGATGCCATTTTAATATTGCATTTAACAAATAAAGCGGCACAACAGAGATGGTTGCCAGCTTGGGCATCGGAAAAAAAAACCCATTATTTTTCATACCAACAAACTAAGATGTAAAAACAGAAGCATACGCTATGGCCAAATTCTTGTCATAATGTGTTTAAAAATATTTCCAAGCTATTTAAGACAAAGCCTACTATCTATCAAATACACACATACAAACGGAACCTAACATATTATGGCACACGCCATCTCAGCTTAAACCTATTTTTACTGTAGCAGGCTGTGTAAGACCTACAGAAATAGTTTAGCATATATCCAGCAGCGCAGCACACTTCAATGCGGTTTCTTGAGTCCAGAAGTGCAGTATGTAGAGTAATGAAATGAATCCCATAACCCGGAGTCAGAGGAAGCACTGCATCCGCATGGAGACCCAGAGCGTACCGACTTGTCCAACCCGAGAGAAGGCACTGTGTACACCACAGCGAGAGATATTCAGCTGTTGGATCAAAAAGAGGAAGATCAAAGCTCTCCGAATCCCATGCACTTATCTGTTCCTACAATGCCTTCCCTTTTGGGCTTTGCATTTCCCCCCTCTCTCTCTCTCTGCCTTATCCCCCTCTGCGAGCAGCAAAAACTAAATATTTCCTCAATGCTAAAAAATTCACTGCTGAGATGAGACGAAGGAACAGCTAGGCTGTCCGACGAAATAAACAAAAGCAAGCCATTTCCTGCTCATGTGAATCAAACATCCACATCCTTAATTACCACGTCTTGCTCCTTCAATGGGGCAGAATGGCTATTATTAGAGGTTTATAGTCACATTTTTAAAATTAATAATTTCAAACATGTCACTGGGACATTGAGGCACTTTAATGACCTAATATGCATTCCACAACCATAATAAGCAGCCATATTCATTTGCTTATATAGGAGAAAAAATAAACCTCTAACATACACGACACCAAAACGTATAGAGGACAAATCTGCTTGGGCTTAATCCCATGGCTAACAAAGGCAGAGACATTAACAGATATGGCACTGCAGACGGGCGCTTGGAGTCTGGCCAGAGCTTTAAAATAACAGCTGTGCTTAAGACCTCAAGTGGCAGCTGAGAAATTCCTTTTCTGCGTGTCTACGCCGACAACATAATAGTAGTACAGGAAATTAACGTGCATTTAGCTTTTTCTCTGAGAAGCTTTTTTCCCCCGAAAGATAATTAGCGGGTCTTCGCCTCGTTTTACATTTAAATGTGTGTTTTGTGCACTTTGCATTTCGAATGCGACAAGACTCTCCCTTCACATAATGTGTGGTTTTATGACTTTGTGGAGAACAGACAAGGCTTATGTTATGCCTAGTCCCTTTTTGTAAAAGCCAGAGAGAGGCAGAGCAGAGAGGAAAGAGAAAAAGGTAGAGGGGAAAGAGGCGAGAGAGAGAGAAAGACAGAAAGAAAGAGAGAGAGAGAAAGTGGTTGCACTGTGTTTCTGGCTGATGTCAGGCTCGAACAGAAGGCTCTCCCTGAGAGACAGACGGGTCAGTGGCTGCACTCCACCGGCCCACTAATGTTCGTTATGCAGAAATCAATACAGCAGCCTGGGGATGCCTCAGATTCATCTTCATGACAGGCCGCATTAGAAGCCAATGGAGGGCCACTCGCTGCACAGTGAGACACTAGACTGCACCGACGCTCTAAATGGAACTGGTTAGGTGGCCCATGGTAGCTTGATTTGTATGATAGGGAAGAGACACTATCAAGATTATCACAGCTTGACTAGTGTTTAACACTGGAAAAGGTGTTGGGTTGAGCTTTCATTAGAACTACAGTATAAATCCACCGGTTTAATCATTTTTGCTTCCCAAACAATAAGTCTGGTTCTGCGGAGATAAAATGACATTTTGGATGGCATCTCTGCTGCAGATCACATTTAGTGCAGGATTAATTTCAATCCCCGTCTTGAAACCTTGCCATAAAAAGTCTGCTCCCCTCTAATACCCCGTAAAGTTTGGACAAATGGACTTTGGGGTTCCTGGTGTCTGTCAGGTGTCAGAAGGATGGATGGGCCTCCGTCGAGTCCTCCTCTGGGCCCTGCCTCCCCGAGTCGTGAACCACTGGATACAGATGGCACCGCTAATGGCCAAATCTGTCAGTGGCAGGAAGTAAAGCGTTGGGAATGAGCAGAAAACATGATGCAATGTTATTCCGTAGAGAAGGTAACACTGAGCTATGCCCATGTCAGATCAGGGGCCAATTTGGCACAGGTGTAACAGTCCCGACTTCAAAATTAAAAAGTTCTACCACATATTTGTTCCACTTCCGACTATTCACTAAACCAGCTGAATGCCAGGTAGAGCAGCTAATTGGTGAAATACATGGTAGGTGCCTGAAGCCAGACTTTTACAACTCTGCTGTTTGGCACTCTGTTCCAAAACTCCTCATTAGCTGGTATAATCCATAAAGTGTAATACCTGCCCTCACTAGCTGGTATAATCCATAAAGTGTAATACCTGTCCTCACTAGCTGGTATAATCCATAAAGTGTAATACCTGCCCTTGCCAGCAAACCCAGACACGTTGTGTGCAGTATTTTTTCAATAACCTGTGGAGTGTGCATCAGTAGGAATTACCCAGACGATATCCATTAATGTGGCAATGGCGCTGGGTTTGTTCCAGTCCATCATGCATGTAATACACTCGGGAACAACAATTACCTGTTACATTATGTCTGACAGCATTCCATCTCAATACGGACTCCATTTCCAATTACCATAAATTGGGCTCATTACACTTTAAAACAGCATACAACCCATGCTAGGAGAAAACGAATCGCTTGTACCTGGACAAAGCTAACGGAAGGTGATGAATGTGGCCACTGCAGAGGAAGGCCAAAGGGCAGGGGGGACTGGCCGGGAAGTCCCGGTGATTGTAATGACATGCGACGGCAGTGGCGGAGAGTCGTGCGAGTCACCCGGCAGAGCTGCAGTCAAGACCAACCCCCTCAAGGTCCATCTAATTACGCCACATGAGTCCATAGCCCCCACAGATGTGCGTGTGAGACAGAGCTCTCATGGTAAGGAGGATGACCTCGTGTCACACACATGGAGCATAGGATGAGGCATAGGATGGGAGGGGTGGGGGGTGGGGGCAGAGAGCATTGGCATGGATGTGTGTACGCGCCACTTTTCCATACAAACAGACATACAAAAACATACATACATACACATGAAACACACACACACACACACACACTGACATGCACACATGAGCACAGAAATAAAATGCACAGTACATTCCTACATCCACATGTGAGCACATGGGATGTAGGAATGTACATGGGATTCTGCGAAAACATAAATGCACACACACACACACACACACACACACACACACACACACACACACACACACACACACACACACACACACACACTGATTCTGAGTGTGCAGCTATCCAACAGTGGTCTCAGACGTCAAGGTCTTCCACTTGGCTGCCCTCACTCTCCCTGTGCCTTTCATAATCCTTTGTGGCTGGTTCCACCACTGAACGCGCAGCTCCAGTGCGGGCTTTCAGCTCTTCTTTTTGGGTCAATTACCACTGGAGGGAGGCTGGCGCTGGATGCTGATGTGTGTTGAAAGGGTGACACAGCATGCCTTGTGCATAGGTTCACTCTGATAGCATAACCTTGCAGCAAATGCTGGAAAGAGAGAGAGAGCACTAGAGATTCAGCCTTTACGCAGGCGCAGACACCTTAAAACCCTCCTATTGTGTTGGGATTTGAGGTGCATCGCTAATGTGTGGCGTGACACTGGCTGACCCAATTCACCTGAAATTTCAAAGTGGCTGTGAACAATGAAATCAATTGAAATAAAGGTACATTTATGTTAAATGGTCATGTTTTTTTTTGTAGATTTAGAATTGATTTTTAATGACGCTAGGCAGTTTTCATGCTTTGACATATTTTATGGATATTTATTATTCATTTTACAGGGGATGCTGATCAGGAGTAGTGTTGGATATGGGATGTTGAGATGAGCACTAGTGTGGTGTTCAAACAGCAGGGCTGCAATTGGTTGTTTAGTTAGGTAAAATGGTGTTTTACAGCTTTTTTTTCAAACTAGGTGTAAGGCATAATAAATCCGATCCAGCGCAAAAAACATAAAAAAAAGATCAAACAGGCAACAATAGCAGCCCTGAAATCAACATCAAGTACCAAACAAACAGATAGTCATCTACTGTTGAGGAGCTATTTGTCCAGCCTCACTTTAGCACTTACTATGGACGGCACTCATAAATTCACTACCACACAAGCACACACTGAATAACAGAGTGAATCTAACATATCTAAAATAAGGTTCTCTGTCATGGCGCTTCTCCTCTGCTCTTTTGAGTCTCCCATGAAATTAACTAAGGCTAAGGTCACACCATGGGGCAGCCGTGGCCTACTGGTTAGCGCTTTGGACTTGTAGCTGGAGGGTTGCCGGTTCGAACCCCGACCAGTAGGCACGGCTGAAGTGCCCTTGGGCAAGGCACCTAACCCCTCACTGCTCCCCGAGCGCCGGTGTTGTTGTGTTGTTGCAGGCAGCTCACTGCGCGGGGATTAGTGTGTGCTTCACCTTTCACTAATTCACTGAGTGCTGCGTGTGTTTCACTAATTCCCGGATTGGGATAAATGCAGAGACCAAATTTCCCTCACGGGATCAAAAGAGTATATATACTTATACTTACTTAATGCTCCATTCAGATTTTTTTGCTTAAAGAGGAAATCCGGAGAGCTCCGTTTCTCAAGGTCACTGAGTACTGTCGGTACGGAACAAAACAAAAATATTCAGTTGTACCAACAGTAGCACGAGTTGCTACAGTCAGCAGCTAAAACAGCCAAACAGTGCCAAACTCTGGGGGCATGAACAATGGGGCTCAGGAACATGCCCCTAGAGTGTATCGCTGATTTCCTCTTTAATCCGATCACATTGATTTGATTAACTGTGGCCAGCAGACTCCTACCCCAATGTGGACTGGTGACAGTCCTGAACTGACCCGCATGCACAAAACAACAAACAACAAAAGACAAACACACGCACAGCACACAGCTGACTGACTAACTCTTGGGCTCTCTTCCATTTCCATCAAGTGATGCTATAACCCAGGTCAGAGAGTGTGCTCCCAACTTTTTTGGTGCTCCAGGGATCAGCTCCACCCCCAAAAAACCACCCCCACACAATCACACACATTTCCCTTGCCCAATCAGGGAACAAGTTACCCAATTACAGGGAGTGACAATGTGCGTGTGAGGGTATTTCAGTGTTTGTGTGTGTAGGAGAAAAGAAGTCAATTGAAATGTTACGCAAGGGTCAGGTGGGTTGGGGAAAAGGAGGGACTACCTTTTTACAGAGACCTATTGGTATTGTGGATATGTATGGTCTAATACTGCTCTGTGAATGAATTATGTGAATATACTGTGGTCTGAAGTGTGGATTGAACATTAGATTATATACCCAAAATGAAAAAAATATTGTATGCATTTGCAATGATGTGTATATTTGTATCTGTGTATGTCTGTATTGTTTATGTACACGTACATGTACATGGTGCAATATTCTATATTTATTCAATTGATAGTATTTAAGTGTCCGGCGTGCAGATCTCCATTTTTCTTTGAGCTTTATGCTTCATGCCTTCCGTATATTTCCCCAACACTAAATCAAAAGCTTTGTCACTCACAAGTTGTATCACTTCAGAGAACCACAGCATCACTGATGCACCGTAGCCTGTGCCTTGACCGCTGAAGAATACTGTCAGCCCAGTCTTCAACAGTGAAATCTTACAACTGATGCCTACAGGCAAAAGCTCTTCAAACTGTGGTTTATGGCAACGCTGAAGTTTACAGCGTTTCAGGGACACACTGTTTTAATGCTAATTCTGAGTTTAATTGTTTCCCATATGCTGGATGACAAAATGGGTCATTGCTTCTAATTAAGCTCCCATATATTGGTAGATTAATTTCATTAGGGGAGTTGATCATAACGCTATGAGTCAGAGTTGCAAAACACCCTGAAAGTTTGGAAAGAGATCACATTATCTGTTTGTTTTCTAGTTGGAAAACTGGTCTTGTCAGGCCTTTTCTGTGGTGAGACATATGCTACAGTAGGCTATTTGTAGGTAGTGGGTAGATGTATGTCACTGTCAATGTAGTTGCTTTTAATAACATTGGTTCGACCATTTGTAATACCATTTGTTAATAACATTGGTTTGACAACTAGTAATTCTATGATTTTGATTTCAAGTGCTGAATGAAAAACCTTGAGGACCACTGAGATGTTTCCCAGTAATAATAAAGACTATTTGTATGAGGACAGCACACCATCACAATCACATGTGTGATATCGCCAGAGAGGCCCACCTTGTTGTTTGGAAGGTAAACCAATCTTCTGCTCCACCAGGTGCAGAGTTGTGAGGTGGTGGTGTAAAAGTTGGATGGGCTCGGTCTGGCAGCTCTTGCCATGCATGGCTGCCAAGGTGGGCATAAGGCTGGTGCGCTTGGCATGAATTCTGTGTGTAGAGAGGTATGCCACTGCCATTTGAGCATTTAGACACTTTTTTAAACTGCCGGTGCCCTTCCAAAAGTTCCGAAGTGCTATGTGTAGTCTGGGAACCCTTTACAGGGTTTTATATTTAAGGGAGTCACTGTCGATATGGAGCATGGACATGGAAAGAGACTGGAGCAATTGTATTGTGATATGTTTTAGTAAAAATCTGTACGTGTGGGATTTATGCTGGCAGCAGCGGAGTAAGCAGAACTGCCCATAAATCAAACACTTTAGAAGTCAGTGGGGAGACACAATATATGGTGCTTTTGTCTGAGATACGCATTCAGCAGAGCAACTTTCCTCTCTGTTTTCCGCTAATTTATTTGTGTGAGTTCCAATAAAAAGAAACCAGTTGGGACATCAATCTCAGCCTTTTCAAGCACAGCCAAGTTGTTTGAGCTGCTTCGCTTTTCTTTTTGATCGTTACCGAAGCAACAACCTTGAAGTTCCTTTAAGTTTTACCTGCTGGCATGCTAGAAAATCTATCAGGCCAAATGACTCTCAGGTTGGGACTTCCAGAAAACAGCATTTTTATTATGAAAGCTGAGCGTGTAAGACACACACAGCACCCAGCCAAGTTTTTATAGCTTCCTCAAAGAATGACTTCACAGTGCTGACAAAGCACATTGCACTGTGTGCTACTCTTAATACTCCCATAAAGCTGTACATTATGCTGGCTTTATACAATCTGCATTTACAGAGACGGATCTTTGGAGTAAAGAGGTAGACACACATAAACACAGAGCCAGACAGCCAGACACACACATAGACACACACAGACACAGACAGACAGACAGACAGACAGCCAGACACACACACACACACACACACACACACACACACACACACACACACACACACACACACAGGCACACACCCACAGGCACACACCCACGCACGCACGCACGCACACACGCACACACACATTCAGAAACAAGCATGAACTGGTATAAACACTACTAACTACACATCCAATCTGTTACGCTAGTTTTCAGGAGCAACTCTTTGAATCTCTACACAAGCTTTAACTCAGTGCATAACTAACGAAGAGCCCCAAAAAAAAGGCTGCTGGGAGCTTGTTTATCATAATGGTGACAACTGCGGGCACAACACCTGCAAAGGCCTCCTCTCCCGTGGAGGAGAGAGCCACGGCTCGCCTGGGTCCCAGGTGTTGAATTAGGGAGCGATCCAATTCTCCCGACTCCACTGTGCGGCGACGGTGGTGGCGGCAGTCTCAGCCTCAGCCTCCTACTCCCCTCTTGGCTGGTGTTCATTATCCTCCCCACCACCAATTTGTAAACAGATATAAGAGGAGCAGCTGCCACACATTACTTCCTAGAAGGGCTGCTCGTCTTTCTCTCTCGCTCCAGCCGGAGGTGCGGGGAGTTGTAATTAAATCTACACGTCGCATGTGTAGAACGCACCGCGTGTCAGCACGGCTCAGCTTGCCTGTCCACACACATGTGTGTGTGCACATGCGTACGTGCAGCGGCAGCGGTGGATGCCGCAGTATGTGTGAGCGAGGCGGGCCGGGCACTACGAAATGACCTACGTCTGCGGACACCTGGTGGTTTGCCTCTCTGCCATCCACCCCCTTTTTTTTTCCTGCTGGGTGCTTCGATTCGTTCCAGGACGGTAAGAAAAATAAGCGCCAGATGTTCTCCTCAGTCACGCCGCACGGTAAGCCCCCGTGCAGTCCCCGTAGATATAGCTTGTCACAAAGGCCGCGGCAACGCGATCCATTTTTATGGTGCTGCTGTCAGCGGCGCAGCGGAAGACGCCGTGTGACATGGCAGAGCCATCAAACCGCCGTTCGCTCATTGTTGGCTTACTGACGTTAACAATGCGAAAAATGCCACACATCCACACACCAAGGATGTTGGATTTGAAATAGAAACGGGGAAATAAAAAAAGTAAATCGCCAGCAGGTAAAGCACATTTGTTGGGCATAACGGGAAGAACTGAGGCATTCAGCAGCACATGTGGGGGAGAAGTGATTTGCTCGGTCGGAGAACTGAGAAGTGAGCATGAAACAAGCCCAGTTAAAATACCTGCTGAGGGGACACAGATCCTTCACTCACAGGGACTGTGTGATGAATAGAAAGTTTATGGAAATAATGGGTAAAACGAGAGCAAAAACAGCTGTTTAGAAGAAAGCCAAACACACTGAGGCCCTAAACTACACATTAAAGAGTCCTTAGTTACCTAATTAACTCATTCATCAGCATCCTTTGCATATCAATTGAGATTACTACATGACAGAGACTCTGTAGTCTTGGTCAATAAACACACTGTGCCGTTTCAAGCCCTGAGTAACTCCAAGGGCATAGGCCCCTTCTTACCAGAACTCTAGCTGAGGGCTCACCAATCTTCTGAAAAGCTCTCCTCTTCCCAGCATTGCCAACCGTCCTCTTACCACAACCCTCCTAATAGTCCTGCGCTCAGTTAAAAGCCCAGTGGTGGTTAAAAGCCCAATTCGAGTGGCCCCTTACCTTTGGCTGTGATGGCAGGTTGTTCCCCCAGTAGCAGTTTTAGTCTCTTGGCGTGGATCTTTCCCTGGTAATGGGACTGTGCTACTACGGCCGAGGTGAAGGACATGTTGCACAGAGTGCAACACTTGTTCTTGTCAACGTCGCCCTCCTCACTTCCCTGGAAAAGAAAGAGAGAGAGGGAAAAGAAAGAAAGAGGGGGAGAAAGAAATGGGTCAAATTGGACTCTTAGTGAGCTCCTGGTGTTAACATACACATACAGACAGGCTTAGGATGGACAATGCAACGTTAGGTAGAGGCCTTGTCTTTCAGGAATGAAAAACACTTGAGATTTGAGGGACAAACTTGAAAGAAGCGAAGGGGCTTATCACATTTTCCCATCATGCACTGGCACTGTTTCTCTCTCTGTCGCTCGAGGTCAGACACTTCACGGCACTTAAGGGCAGATGCACTGTGAGCGCATCAGCAGGTCCATTTGCTGCCGTTCCAGACGACGGGAGCAATTGACTGTGCTTGTGGAGGTTTCTCATTTGGCTTCCCGGTGGGATGCAAATGGAGTCAATTCGGCAGTTACAGGGGCGCGGTCTTAAAAGTGAGCAATCTCCGGCCGAGCACGCGGGGGCTCCACCCTGGGCCTCCATCTGTGCTGACGTTTCAGGTATGCCATTGTGTAGCAAGCTGAATTAGAACTGCCACAGAAACAGAGAGAGAGAGAGAGAGAGAGAGAGAGAGAGAGATAGATAGAGAGAGAGAGAGAGAGAGAGAGAGAGAGAGATGTGCTCGGGGACTTCAGAGATGGATGCGTCCAGGGCTCCAGGGCAACACTGGCGCTGCCAAGGCATGATGGTGCCAACCCTCCAAGCCACAGACACTGCTTAGCAGGGAAATGCACAATGCACAGGCCGGCACCAGTGAAGGTTGTTCTGCAGCCACGGCTGACTTTAAAACAATTTGCCGCATCGCCTCGCTAGTGTCTCGAATCCTTTGACCGACTGCTCACAAGCCGTTTCATCTCGAACATGCTTCTCATTGAATCAGGCACAGCAGCTTTTAGCACTAATCAGAATGGGTTACCCAAAAAACAAAAACATACCAGAACATGATCAAAAGCAACAGCCACAGCATCGCACGATTTATGGCTTTTATGAATTAAACAACAGACTTGTTTGCATGCATCTTTCCCTTGCCTCTCTCTGTTTCTTTCTTTCTCTCTTCATTGAGACACAGCAGTGCCTTACAGGGCCGTGTCAGAGGAGCAGATATGACACATGTGCTTTGACAAGGGGGCTGTGCTTCCAGGCACTGTCACACAGAGCAAGCAGCACAAAAACAAATCTCCTCCCATGTGGCAAGGAGGCAACATAACCCCTCCCCCCTCCCCCTCCCCCCACCACTACATTCTCCACTCCCACTATCACAACTCCTCACTCTAAAAGGAAGAACTGATGGCATACTCAATGTAGTGGCACGGGCGCCTGCATCACTCACAGATGCAGGGTGGGGTGGGGGAGTGGGAGCTCCACGTAGGTGAGGCCAGTAGTGTGTGTGTGTGTGTGTGTGTGTGTGTGTGGGGGGTGGGTATCAGAACCTGCAGCCTGTGCACCCGGTGTTAGCACTTCACGCTATGAGAGAGAGAGAGTGATAGCTGAAGCTGAATCTAGGCTGCTGCCTGCTGTTGCACAGTGAGTCACTCACCGACACACACACACACACACACACACACACACACAGGTTCCCTCCCCATGACCTTGTCCTGTCCTTCAAAGCCTACAGACACCACACACACACACAGCCCGAGCTTTGCTATGCCTTTACCTATCGGCACTCCGCAATGCGCTGACAACACACACACACACACGCACTATACCTCCCTGCTCTTTGAAGTCATCTGTCAAGACTGAATTAATGAAGCGTCAAAAGGTTTTGAAATTGTGTAATTATGGCAAAGTGAGACGGAGAGAGAGACTAAGTGGGTGAGCTCTAACGTTAAAAGAAAAACCACGGGATTCGTGCATCTGCGTTGATGTTAATTAATGGCGGTGGAATGGGGGTAAATAACTGTTGAATATCCGCTGTGGGGACAGTGTTTAATTACTGCGTCAGGTTGCCTCTGACTGTTCAGATGATATAAAGGAACATTGTGATGTACATTCAAGCCTCCCTAGTGGGATTTTTTCTAATTTATTTCCATATATAGTAAGAATAAAAAACAGATGTCTCAGTCTTTATGCTTTATTTGTGTTTCTTGCAGTTGATGCATACTCTGAGTTTTTAATATGTTCGATCCTTTTTTAGCCTGGAGATTGAATTTAATGAAGTGAAGCCAAAGTTTACAGGAGAAGCATTGCTTGAATATTGCTCTTATTTCTCAAATGGCAAAAAGCCATTTGTCTACTTCAGATGAAATCTGGAACTCTTTTTCCAAGGCCAGAAAAACCCCTGACTCATCTAGAACAGATCTAGCATTTTCCCTCGCATCACCATATTTCAGCAGACATATATGACTCAGTTGCCGTAATCTCGTAGCAACAGAGAAAAATAATCACCGTTGTCTGCCGCCAGAATGTACGGCTGCACAGCATTTTATAAATGTGCTACGCGACGGTTCCATAGAAAACCCTTCCACGCTCTCATTCATTTGAAACACAATAAAAAAATCCTCCTTATTTTGATTTGTAAAAAGGAAACCCAGTTGTGCTGCCAAACACACAGACTCATGCAGTCATCTCTACATGTTTGAAGACATCAGTGCACAATATTTTCATACTGTACATATACAGTTGGGAGTTCATCTCTTTTATGTGCATGTGTGTGTGTGTGTGTGTGTGTGTGCATGCTGTGCCTTGCCATATTACTTGGAATTTACTAAGCTTTCACTTTATCAAGTAAACAGTGCTCATCATCGCCTCTAATGTAATTTGCGGTGCCCACAACAGAATGTAGTTGAATAAGGTCAACCAATGACAACATTAGAAGGAATCAAAAGTTTAGCGATAATGAAATAATGAAATATATGGTAATAAGATGTCGACAAACAGCAAGATAATGCAGGGAAATAATTGTTCTACACTAGGCCTACTACTGAAACTATTTGTGAAGCTATAGACTATGACAAATGCAATAGCAGGCATATGTAGGTGGATGCCATGATATGAAGTGAAGGCAACACATTAAAAAGGTGACCAAAAGTTAAAATTGCTTTTGACATGGTTCAAACAAGCAGAATTGCTGCTCTGAATACTGGTTCTGTTTTATTTTTGATGCATTTAACGGCAATCTGGATTCTGGACTTGCTTTTAAAAGGTGGATTTTTTTTTCCAGCGCAAAACAGACATGCGCTGTTTTCATGCATATGCCGGAATACCTAATCAGTCACTCTCAACACTTCTCCTCCTACGTTTCTGTATGATACTCCCACTTTCCCTTCCCATAAATGCATATGTATGAGTAAGAAGAGCACAGCTCGCCTTACAGGCAAAATGCCTTTTCACTCACATGCGGTCTGTTCGTACTGTACGTACGTTGCCATGTTTTAAGCCACAAATAGAGCATGATGAAGGCATTTGTCTACTTCGGCTGAAATCTGGAACTCTTTTTCCAAGGCCAGAAAAACTCCTGACTCATCTAGAACAGATCAAGCATTTTCCCTCGCATCACCATATTTCAGCAGACATGACTCAGTTGCCGTAATCTCGAAGCAACAGAGAAACAGGTGCTATTCTCTTAGTAGCTCAGCTCCTTAGTCTCTTAGTTTACTTAACCCAACACTCTCCAATCCCACCCCCACCCCACCCCACCCTCTCTAGTGCACTTGGTTCCTGGAGTTCCTCTGCCTGTGAGGCTGCTGCCAGCAGTGATATGATAGTGGGGATAATGCCCCCAGCCACAGCAGGGGCCCAGCTCTGGCTGCTCCTCACGTCTGACCCAAGAACTAGGACAGCCCAGCAGAGTGCAGCGCAGGGGCCTAACCAGGCAGAATATAATGAAATAATAACAACGGTAAATATATATTTAAAAAGGCGTTCCAGATATAGCCTGGAACACAGAGGTCCATTGCTCCGGTGGGGAAAAGGGCCTTTGCAGGGCAGGAACTAGTCAACAGCAACAGCACAGAGGAGATCATCATCACTGCCGAGGCTCCCGTTGTGAAGGAGCAGACGTTCATTAGGAGACAGAGAAGGGCTGCATGCAATGAGACCTAAGCCACCGTACATTGAGCTTGCTGCAGGAGAGCAGATGGGCGGATTTTCTAGAGAGCATTCTAGAGCTACTGCAGGAAACCCCCAAAGTAATGGTGCTCATCATCTACACTTCAGTTCGTAACATTCTCTCAGTTAATGTTTCCCTGCTTGGAGGATCTGGGAAAAAAGTGGAATGAACTTTTGTACACTGGAGCGATATACAGTAATCTTGCAGAAAAAGACTACAACATTGTACATTTATTGAAAATGTATGAAGTGAACTTACTAACTGGAGGACTGATGTGAAGATCATCTTCCTGCTCTTAAAGGTGCAATATGTATGTTGCTGTTTCTGTTGTCAAACAAGAAAAATGCTTTCCTCTCTACAACACCAATGCAATGCTAATGGCAATCCTAAAAGCATTTTTATTTTGTCAGCAGAAAATAAACCTACATGTTGCACCTTTACAGTATCCTCCTTCCTACTATTCCTTGCAAGCACTGTTGGGACATTTGAAACAAGTGAGGCTATGAGTGAGGTTAGCAAAAACTGAATCAGAGCATTAAGAATAGTGGTCCCACTTAATCTTAAGTCCTCACGGGCACCACTTAGTACTGCATTGGTAACTATAATATATATCAAAGGTATTCCTGTCATTCTTCTTACAGGATGTAACAAGTAGGGTAACAATAAGGTTTAGTGTCAATTAGTAAGTCAATTACTCACTTAATTCCATGGTAACACATACTTGCATGAGAAAACATGGTATTATGCATTATTTATGCAAGTGCACTGTGATAAGGACACAATATGACAAATTAAAGAAGAACCAGAATAGTTGTCTTTTCTGAAAAGTTTTACAACCACAACTGTACAGTTGTTATGCAAGTGCTTTCCTCAGACTGGTCTGAAAACTATTCTGTGAAAGTGATGATGATAGTAGTAGTTAATATGCCATGTAATGTTAAGATTCATAGCATAATTATCCATGATTCATTAAGCATGTATGCTCACCCTGTATATACCGCTAATGATGATGGTTATATCCTTTATGGCAATGGTAATGGGAGTTCTGCAATAAGAATATCTGACTATGTATTTCTAGAGATGAATATACAAAAAATATTGAATGAATGAATAAATAAAACTGAAATAACAGACATGCACACAAAAAGACAGCAATTGCCATTTCTCGGACACATGCTTAATAAAGCTGCGGGTTGGTGCTCTGTTGGGAGGTACAGTCGAAGGGTCCCCGCTGCGTCGTGGGGCTGCAGCACTCAGCCATGAAAAAGATGGCTTGGCAAGAAATGAGAACATTCAGCTCTGCTCCGCCCCTGTAATACAGAGCTCGAAGCATGAAGAGCCCCAGAGCCTATGTGCACTTCTTAATAGGTGACAAGGCATCCCATAATCTCCTTCTCACCTTTAGAGGCTGTGAATTGGGACTGCGCCGCTCCCTTTTCAAAAGCACTCTTGGTATTCTGCAATGAGCAGAAGTGAGGCAACATCTATTTCAATGCAGGGGCTGAGGTGGAAATACAACAGGCTCCACGTTTAAGGTTTGAGCACAAACAGGATTGGCTCTTCCCTCCAGTGCTTATGCCTCTCCCTGGCTTTGGTTGAATTCATAAATCCTTTCCCCAAAGGAAAACCATGTGCTAACAGGTAAACCCTTTAGGTCATGCTTATTGACCCACCGCACCAATGAGTTGGCCTCAGTAATGACCACATACCATTATGTAGTGGTGTAATAGTACACGCTGACTTTATTGTGGCCATAATTTCTGAGAAGCCATTAGGTCGTAACAATTATAGCCATAACTTACAAGTAGTCCTTAACAGCTCTTTAAATGAGAACATATTACTTAATGGGTCATGGGAGTTCATTGTCAAATATGTGAGGCTGGTATATTGAAGCATCATCATGTGCCTATGGCAACAGACCCAAACAATCCTGCCCTGTGTGAAGAGAGGCTAGGCTATCGGAAAGATTCGTGCAGAACTCTCTTTTGTAGAGCAGTCAAATTCCATTCTGCCCAAAGCACTGCTATCGTTCACTGCAAGGCACTGCTCTTCCATGTCCCTTGTATGTGGGTGCGAAATCAATCTGGCTGTGGTTTAATTGTGGTGTCCATTGATTGTAGGTGCACAGGACCTGTCTGCTTGCCGTGTTCTACTGAAGGAAAATTAAAGGGAGCCGAGACACCGAACAGCGGCTCAATCAGGGCTGGACATTATACAGCTCGTTCACATCAGCATGATGGCCTTGTATATGTGCCCCTAGGTGGCAATGTTAAAGGAAAAATATTATGGCACTTTCTCTCTTTTTCTATACATACACCATGCCTATTTGATTTGTTATGAGCTAAAGAGCAATGTTGTTAATCATTTTCATCCTTTAATTAACCGACTTACCAGACTCCCATGCTGGGGTCTCTCATGTACTTTTTTTAAGACAACAATTAAGTTGTATCTTTCAAGCACTCGGGAGGATGAAAAAAAGACATACACCGTCACTTAGATAAAAAGGATAAATCTACAAAAAAGGGGGGGAAAGCGATTTTATGCCTCACAGCTCCCAAAGTAGCTGACAGAGAGAATCAGAGGGCCCCTTGTCTGCGCAATCAGCCCATTGCGATAACCATCTGATTAGCAGTGCAGAACGACCTCATGGGAGCAGAGGACAGCAATGAAGCTGTAATTTACTGCTGATGTCTGATGCACGACAGATAACAGGCAACAGCACCAAAAAAATCCCGGAGATTGCGGTGCCCGGGACGAGGATGCGGTGTGTGTGTGGAAATGGCCACAGAGAGGGAAAACTGATGCCCATTAGGGAGACTCACTTGACATGTCAGAGAAAATATGATGTTGTTCCATAAAAATGCAAGACAACTGATTGGGAGTAATCTCATCCAGGCTGACAGAAGACTGATGCGATGCTGAACAAAAGGCTGAGAGTGGCTATCCTCTCTTAGGCTGCAGATAACATCCTACAGCTTCACACTGAGGACGAAGAGAAAGACTCTACTCTGTTTACCTACTGAACTACTGGGTGACGTTCTGGGTCAGCTCACTGTATTCTCCGCGTTGATTGGCTTTCAAAAGGCAAAAGTTTTGTATTAGACATTTTCCCCTCTGAGGGCAAAGCCTTTGTTTACTCCAGATCCTTTTCACAGCCTGCTGTTTGACAGGTTTGAAACCAACTCGAAAGACAAAGACTTCATTCCTGACTCCGAGTGGAATGCTCCGGCAACAATAAGCAGCACAGGTGCAGAGAGGTGGTCCGCAGAGACACGGCATCGCTGCTGCAGTGTTTGCACAGATGGAACAGTGAACTGACGCTCTCTCTTTCTGACTACACACTCTCAACAGCATTCAAAAGTGAAGGGAGCAGAACACGAACGTCGGAAGCAGGCGACAATGAATGCCAAGGACATTTGCCCAAACCTCAAAACAGCCCTTGGTTACACAGGATGGACAGGGCTCAACGGATATCCGTGTGGCGTGCGCCGTGGCAACGTTCCACGTTGCCATGCCGGCCGCAGAGACAGATTAGCCCGTCACAGCTGTCAGTTTGCATCGGCTCAGCCGGGGCCCCTGACACAGGCACGCCATGTCCTACCCTAAAAGCCCCCTCAGACCTCCACTTGTATTTTTAGACGCCGGCACCTTGAGGCCACGATCCTGGCTGGTGTGCGTCCCCTTTGCTTGACCGGGAGCGAGCCACACGCTCCATGCGCACACACACACTCTCTCTCTCTCTCTCTGTTTCTTTCTCTCTCTCTCTCTCTCTCTTTCTCTCTCTCTCTCTCTCTCTCTCTTTCCGAGGACCCAAAATGTCTGTCCATGCATCACCGGCACAATATGACAGTGCAGAGAGGCGAAGACATAAAAAAAAAGAATATTGATGGCCCAAGCTGCTCGCATATAAAATGGCTTAAAGCGTTATTAGAGAGGGGGATGTATGATAGGAGATTTGGATGGTGGCAAGGCAATCCATCACTCACCAGCATTAAGATATACAGACCTGGCCAATATGCCAGGAACTTAAACAAGCTTAATGAGAAGTCAACTTGGGATGTAATAGTATCCACACAGCTCCTCTGTGTACGTCCACCCGCCTCTAAACCCACAGAAGCTCACAAAGTAGAAATCCTCTAGAGCCAACTG
The DNA here is from genome assembly GCF_017589495.1 of Alosa alosa. Lineage (NCBI taxonomy): Eukaryota > Metazoa > Chordata > Actinopteri > Clupeiformes > Clupeidae > Alosa > Alosa alosa. The sequence goes on along the minus strand of NC_063193.1, from coordinate 14,046,495 downwards.
TATGGATTTATGAACTAACATGGCTTTGAAGAGCAGGAGGTGGAACTAAGGTGATTTCAGCTGGGTCCTCTAGCTTGTTGGAGCAAAAAAAAAAAAAACATGGCAAAGTTTTCTGACTAGCCAAACCTTGAATTATCCAGCTTCTGTGACAGAATGATGCCAGGCATTACAGGAAAGTGAGCATGTAGACGAATGCATCCAGGAGACTGAGTAGCTACACGGGTCTCAAGGATGTTTTAGTTTCAGAGAGTGAGCGAGGGACATTCTTGCTATTGAGAGCAGGGCCGGTTTCCCCACCAGATTTAAATCCTCACCAGATTTTTGATTTAAACACGGCTAACGTTAATTACCAACATGTTGGACAGAGGGACACATATTTAATCAGCACAAAAATGTCCCCAGCTACGAATTGTGTCCACCTCAATGGTTTCAGTATTAAATTACTGATCCAGTAAGGGATGCACATTTCTGAAGAGTTCTTAGGGGGGCATGTACCTATTAGCTAGCAATGCAGATGGCAGATTTGAGCTAAACAGATGGCCAAGACCACACTGTCACAATGTACAGTTACACACGTCTTTATTACCAGAAAGGAGGATGTATCGACACAGTCAGAACAAAAACAGCAGTACATAAATTATAAATGACATGATTAGTAATGATGATACAGCTAATGTGAACTCACAGCTAATCTATTTCAGATTTTATTTCAGCAGAAAGTCATTCAGTTCTGAAGTTAACACTGTTTTCACTGAGTAGACTTCTGAAAAGGTATGAATAAGCAAGACATTTTGATTAAACTGGTCTTTGTTACTGAATCAATAGAGCTGGGCGACATCAGCAATCACTCAGCTTGACTATCCACACACATTCAGTTACTCAATGCCACCACCATCACACTATTTACATTTTATTGTGGGACTCTACAATTAAGAGCAGCACTAAATAACGATTCCCTGCTATAAAAGTGCTCAACTGAACTTTTACAAGCGGCCATAACGGCAAAACACTTGTCTTGTTCGCGACACTGACAGATAGTCAGGTCCACCTCCCGTGACATTGGGAGTGAGAGGCAGGCTGACTGGTGCGGACTGACCGTCTGCCGCAGTCCTTCATCGCGGTTGCTGTCTCATCCCTGATGATTGCACACACACAGAGAGAGAGAGTGAGGCTTTAGAAAACAACAGCTGCTCTGAGCTACTGGAATATTGCTCATGCTGCAGAGTCAGTCACTGCAGCGGTGGTGATCAAACATACTCTAATGTGCTGGGTGGGGTGAACATATTCGGAGTGTTAGGTAGTAGGTAAACAATAGCTGAGCCAATGAAAAAAAACAGAGGTAAAATCAAAGAATTTCAACTTTTTCTTTAATTGCTGGTGTTAGCTAAGGGAAGGGAGTGCGTCTCAACTTAGTGTCTCAGTAAAATGATTGAGATGAGCACCATGACATGAAAACACATGGGCACAGTCAAATCTGCACGCTGAGACACCCACGATGGCAACATTCCCAATGAGGGACTCACACAACAGTGTCTTTGCTGAGCACCTTGTGTCAGGACATCTGAAAAGCTAACATAGCAGAAACAGAGCTGATGCCCACACACATTTTGCTCAAGAGTTTTTATTTATATAGCTGCTAATTTAGGCCTGTCAGTCACAGAACCTGGAACCTCATATTAATTGCATTATTGCTGGTTACACATCACAAAAGATAATCATAATATGGTATGTGGGATGTGTAAATAAACTGTCCACACATAGCACATGACACAAACCTGTTTGATCATTGCTGTTAATTAGAGAATGTAGAATTACCCGACAGTGCTGCCTATAATTACAGGAGAAAGACATAATTATCTCTCCTTTGCAGTGTACTTTGCTCTAAGACCGATAGCATAAGACTCTGATCTATACACAAGTTTACTATGACCCATGAGGCCTGGCATCAAAAGTGGGAGTTACTCCCACTTCAAAGTGAACAAACGGGGCGTGTTTGGGGGGCTTTTTTAAGTTTAAGTTCTTCAAATTTAATCTTTTTGATTCGTCGTCTTTTGGGATGCGATGGAAACTTTACCATCGTTGGTAGGAACACTCCAATTTAGTTTTAGGCTTATGTTCAAAACATTCACATTCAAGCCACTGAATTAGTTTAGTCCAGTTATACATACAACCACAGACAGCGCATGTTGTCCCTAAGCTCCGTAACGACATGTCTCATAAAGGTTTGCGACTTTACACAGTACACTACATAATAGCCCGAAAAATATTGCTAATTGCTAATTAGCACACAAAATATCTACTAGGTATATATACTACTTCCGCCGCTGTTTTACCCACCTTATTTTTTGGTGCCCACCGGAAAAGGTGGATACTAAAGGTGCCCAGCTACCTGACAACTTGCAGCTGGAAATAACCGCAAGAAGCTCCCATCAGGCTCGAAATAGCTCAAATTAATTGTATACGGCCATCAGGATGATGGATACAACCCCCCCACCACCCCTTTTTCCCCCCGCTGCCTTACCAGTGCTCAGAAGGCGCCTTAGTGAAGCATAACTACCTGTGTCCAATCAGACCTGTAACCCTATCTTATCTCCGGACATGGGTGCCTGTCACATCCGCAGGTGATGAATGCTAATCACAGACCTGGAGAGCGAAGGAGCAGGGTTCACCGGCAGGCTGAGCGAGAGACTCTCTCTCTCTCTCTCTCTCTCTCTCTCTCTCTCTCTCTCTCTCTCTCTCTCTCTCTCTCTCTCTCTCTCTCTCTCTCTCTCTCTCTCAGTGTGTATCTTGCCGTGTTGCTTTTAGGCAGGGCTCTCTCGGGGTGCAGGAGGACTGCTGGTGACTGATAGGTGGCAGCCTGTGGAATAATTATGGCGGGGGCCCATCGGACGCGTCTCGGGTTTACACAACCTGACACGGCGCTGTCTCAATCACCCGCACATTATTACAGCACCCTGTGGCACTGACATAAACTCTATGAAGACGCAACTGTTCAGTTGATGGAGAGAGCAGGGAGGAAGAAATAGAAATGATACCAAGCGCGTCATGGTGTGTGGGTTTTAAACCCCCTTGCACAAGATGAAGACAAAAAAAAAAGGTCAACTGCTACACGGCGCCCTCGCTGTAAATCACCAATGATGTCTGGCTTTGATTACCAACAAGCAATTAGTGGAGATTTTGCCTCCTACAGTGGGTTTTTTGTAGATCTATTTATGAACACTGTGACAGAAATGAAGCATCTGCTCAAACGGCAGGATGGCGAGGACCAGAGCTGGGTAGGCAGGCACGCAGTGAAGGCATTGACAGTTTCCAACAAAAGGCCCCAGAAAAGAATGCTTCAGTGAGTCACTCTCATACATCTTAGCGTTCCAAAAACCCCCGCTATTGAGCTGTGGCGTGCAGGCGTTAACACACACACACACACACACACACACACACACACACACACACACACACACACACACACCATCACCGGCATCACTCAAGGACAGCCGCACGTTATTGCCGTTTCTTGTCAGCAAGCTGACGGGAGGGGATAATTGAAGCTGTCAAATTTTTGTTGTACTTCAACGGCACATTTGTCCGTACCTCTGTCTCTCTGTCTGTCTGTCTGTCTGTCTTTCTCTCACTCTCTCTGTCTCACACTCTCTGACTTGATGAACATCCACAGTGACATCCTAGTGCTCTGGGTTCAGTCTTGCCAATAAATGGAGCACTATTTAACAGTTTGCCTTGCCAAGACAGAAGCGAGTAGGGTCAAGAAAATCAATAGCTGGAGAGTCCAATAAGACCAAAGGTTTCCAAGATCGGCTATACACAATGGGCTATGCAATTTTTAACAGCTTGGGTGATTGTGATGAAGTATAAATGTGTAAGGAGGCAAGGAGGCATTGTGTTCTATACAATATGCTTTTCTCGTGATGAATAATTCAGAAACAAAGCAATACAAATATTGTGTACTCACATTGTCTGTTCTGAGCTTCTTAGCTGGGCAACCTCCATCCACAGGGTGTAACATGTAATACAGGCGGACTTTATTTGCATGCTTTCGGCTCTGAAAAGACAAACACAGAAAACGACTTAAACAAAATAAAGATATTTCATCTAGAAAGAAGACATGATATATCATCGCATCATTTCATGTCATATTCTGTTAAGTTTCTCCTTGAAATTGAGAATTTGTTAACAAACTGTGAGATGGACAAATGATCAAATAATAGTCTATTTTACTTTATTAATGAAACATCTAATGCAAAATTGGTCCCTTTATCAGTTTCATGATGCTAAAAGTTACTATACAGTGTATACTTATATTATGCTAAAAGGCTAACATCAGTGACACCAGTGAAAAAAATGTTGTCATGGCCTTCCATGATAACACCTCAAACTAAATGATGGGCTAGTAGATCTCAAGATCAGTAGATTGTCTACTGTTTCAAAAACTTGATTGATATTTCATGGGAAAAAAATGAGACTGGGATATTCTAAAAAGTTCATTAAAAATACCACTTCACAAACACTAAATGATTTGTTGATTGATCTGTTTGCTATTCATCTGTTTCCAATGAATCTGCTTCTTAAGCTCAAAAACACTTTGCTAAACTAATGAAACACACAATGAACAAACTAATGAACACAGAAGTGGCTGATCCCTGACAAACACACCTCTGGTGCTTGGCCCTTAACTAGCACTGCTGGTGTTGTAGAGTGCAGGAAGCACATCACAAAGCCATTGATTCCTCTGCTTTGACAGGAGGAGCACTCTCAGAGCAAGAGAGAATTGATTCCCTGTTCAGTTTATCTCAAATCATGGCATTTGACAGTGGGTGTGCAGGATTGTGTTTCCTGATGAAAAGGGAGAAAAGGGGGAATTTGAAAAAAGAGAAAGTAGTAGAGGAGAGAAAGAGAGAGAGAAGAGAGAGCAAAGAGATGGAGCACTGAAAGAAAGATTGTTTTCTTTCCACATCTCTGTAGACCATGATGGTGGCATTTGGATACTTTTAGTGGAACAGTGGGAATTTGCCAACTGAAATGACAAATGCACAAGTGTTGTCAGATTAAACAGGGAGGTTGTTTCTGTGAAATCTTTGTTTCTCTTGGGAACCCATTTTTGAGGCTGTGTCACCGAGCTCTCAGGTCTGTAAAGTGAAAAATACAGAGCAAACGTCCACTAGCCACCAGTAGCATTGAAGCTACAGAAATGGATAATCCAACCAGAAGGAAGGGCCTTCTTTTTAAAGACTGTATACCCCATGCGCTCAACCACTTTTGACAGTTCTCGGTAATTAAAGCTCCACTATTGAATTTGAAGTACCATACACAATACAGATGGGCAGACAAAGAGATACCAAATGCACTGTAAAAACAAAACAAAACTCTACTACAGTATAAAGTTTTTTATGTCAAGATCCGGCTAGCCAAATATGGTGGTACAGTGCTAAATGAGGCTTTCAGTGACGGGTATTTTTGGCATTGGCCTAACTAGGCCCTCTGAGGTAACGGACTGGGCCCCTGGCAATGTGAATGTGATCATATGAAACCGCTAATGGTGCATTCAACTGTAGCACGTCTGAACAGGGTGCTCTTTTATATGCTGAACATCGGCCCACTGAAATCGACCTGATGGCTTTACAACAGCGCATAAGGCAGACCTGTATAAAACAGTCAAAACAGTCAAGGGTCATCCCAGGTGTGGGTCTAGGAGCATTCCAGGTTAACACCTACACTCTGAGGAGTGAAATTCTGGCGGGGACCTGGGGGACACTTTTGAGAGGAGATTTCTGTATAAAAGGCAGTCCTGACAGGGATGTCATCAGCAACGATACATTCCACAGGGTAGAGCCAATGGAGCCAGAAATGCCACAGGGTAGAGATGGTCCCTCGTTGGGCAAGAAAAGTGATTTTCATTGGAGTGTGTGTGTGTGTGTGTGTGTGTGTGTGTGTGTGTGTGTGTGTGTGTTTGTGTGTGTGTCTGTGTCTACTGCTGCTAGGAGATTAGACCCAGAGACCTTAGTGGTCAGTTTTTGACAGAAATGACACTAAATGATAGCCTCGGCATGAGGGCTCCGATTGAGGCTAAATGGCAGCCAGCCTGGCATGAGAGCGAAGGATCGGAAATTCAGGAAAAATCCATTACCGGCACGCCAACCAATCGGCCAGAGAGTAATGGCCCCTTTGGCAGCTCTCGCAAGGTCAAAAAGATATCCCCAATCGCCCAACTCTATCTCCACACTCTGCAAACGTAACATAGCACTCTCCATTTCAAAGGGAGGACTCTTGTATGTACTGTACTTGTGTGCGTCCATTGAGGTGAGGTCCTCAACATGGGGTGAACGTTCAGAAACTACGCCATCCCCGACCCCTCACGGGACTGGAGAGGTCTGATGTCACTTATTATGTCAAGCTTGTTCTGCCCCGAGGAGAGGTCATCAAAAGTGTCAGGGCAAAAGGCTAGCTGTCACATCGGGGGATACGAGGACTGCTACTTACAGCGGATTTGGCTTCACACCTCACTGTTTCTGTTAAGAGTGTGATATTCCGTAATGTGGGAATGAAAGAGCAAATTTCTGCTTTGATCTCACCAACACGCAGGGGCTAGGCAGTGGCAACTTCAAAGCCGAGCTGAAGCCAAAATAAAGACTAAATGTCTAATTACAATGTCACAAAAACAGGGCACTTACATGCAGATACTTATTCAGACTGCTTCTCTTTGATGTATCACAGTCCATTTCTATGCTTTTTTTTGCCAATCATTCAACATGCAACAGCCCATAATGGCACAGCGAAAAAATACCGTGTACAAGTGCAAAGGACATCACATTTGCTAAAGTAACCCTGGAACATTAAATTTAGATTTTCTATAGGTTTTAGGTCTGTTTAATCGGATTCGCTTTTGGGCAATCAGAGAGACTAGTCCTGAATCCAAATGTGATTTGTCTTGATTGCATGCTCTGGATCACTGATGCTTACAGGTTAACCTCAATATATAGAGGCGAACCTGTAACCGCTACAGTAGACCAGGCTTTTCCCAGGAATTTCACAATATATGGCTGCGATCACCCATCACCTTAGCAATGATGACGTCTCTGTCCTGCTGTCAAGCGTGACCATAGCAAGACAATATTGACTTCCATCACAAGACTTTTCTGCAGAGGTGGTGAGTCAAGTGATAATAAGCTCTGCCTGGGTTTCATCAAACACAGCACTCAAGGCTAAGCCCTGAGAATTCAATTAGTGTCTTACAAAACAAGAGAATCTCCATCCCCACGTCAGAGTTTTTACAATACACCACCTAGGAAGTCCGGAAGTCAATTACTATATAGCTCTATAAGGAACGACCTCTATTTTAGTCTCTAACACAAATACATAATCAATATAACACATTAAGATGGCTGTACTTCCAGAAGATCCTCACATCCTTCCCGATCTAAAGAGTGGCCACCAGACCAGAGAAAGGATAAAGCTTCTTGGTCAAATGTGGTCACTCTGCTACTGGGTTTGGCTGCATAGTGAAGGTCAAAAGCTTCCTGCTTCATTCAATGCTATGAAAGTGTTTCAACACTGCTGGTCATATCTGTACTTCAGACAAGATCTGGAGGTCTATGGAGAGAGTCTTGGACTACATGGTTAAGATGAACGTTGAATTATGGGACCTGAACTGCACAGCCTTTCTAAATTGTGTTTATGCAATTGAAATACCTCAGATGACTTCAAGAGGCATCTCATGGACATCAATTACACATAATGAAATGTTTGAATGTTCATGGAAATAAAGTATTTACATTGTAAACTTCAACACATTTTGATTGAGACATTGTGGATATTGAATGTAGATTGAAAGCCAAAAATATTCTCTGCAGCCACTTACATAATGGCTTTACATTAAAGCACAGTAGTGATCCACAGTGGATCTGACATGTATAATGATGGTGATCAAATTGCTGAAGTACTGACACACACATATTTCTCATCTCCTTATAGGTAATGGTGAAACAAAAAACACTAAATCTTATCACTAGCTATACAGAGTGCGGCAATAAAACCTGGCTCATATACTGTACATTGATTCATTATCCTGAGTACAGACACACACATATACTGTGCTTTTCATATCCTGCCACAGGTTTTAAAAGATAAGGCTACCCAGGCAGCAAACTGTCCCCATTGCTGCTTCAGTGAGCCACGGGATGCTATGGCATTAGAATGCAGGCTATTATAAGCAAGGCACTAATTGGTGTGACATGGGCCGAGTGCTTTCACGCTGTGAATTCTTTGGAAGTGCCACGGTCATAAAGCATAGTCCTTTTAATAACACTAAAATGTCAACAGAAAAGGCCAAGAAAGAATATCTTGTCTAAACCCACTGTTCAAAACAAATGTATACAGAGGGCCATGAACAACAACATTAGAAGTATATTGTTGGAAATATCACGCACATGTAAGGTAGGGCAGATCCAGCAAACATTACACTTTTATATGCAGTTAGTTGTAGTTTGATTACTTGACTAAGGTAACGTGAGGCTAATAATGAGAACCAATCTAACTATCTACAGTAGGTATGGCTATGAGAAGAAGATGAGCAGTGTTTTACAGTAACAAGTAAGATAACAAAAGAATATACATTCCATCTGTTCTGGGGAATTGAAAGTAAACATACTGAAGACTTCAGTCAACTTTTCAGTATGCTTGTCCTGACTAGACAACAAATAACATATCCAATTTATCCGGAGGTGCACACTGAATACACTATACATGAATTATCAATGGAGTTAACGACTAACAACATCGTTTGAAAACAAAACACATCCTAATATTTTGACAGCCTTCATTTTAAAAGGCACCTAAGTGTAAAGTAAACATGTTATGATAAATACATGTCACAGCCTTAATTTCATGAAAGCACAGAGGGCTGTGCCTCACTGCCAGTTGTTGTTCTCCTGTTCTTCTAGGGTATTGTCAATTGCAATTTAACACATGGCTACACCGCCTTTTTTACATTAAGTATCTCCAGAATGCTTGAAAAGGACAGGTTGCACTGTGTCATGCACAAAACAGAGGCTGGTGGGAAATTTAGGAATGATTTAATTTGTTTGACAAGTAGAATCTGGGCGGAGAGAGGATGGTGTGATTAGTAATGGCACAGAGCAGGGGGAACGAGACTGGAGGAGTGACAGGAGACTGACAAGGAGTGATACGTCACCCTCCTGGAGCCAAGATGGCTGCCATGATGCCTCTATACCTATTTGCTCATCTTTTTCACTGCCCTGGAAACATCTTAAATCATGTCAACAACCCCTGCTGCTGCATCAGAGCTCAAACAGACAAAAACACACTGCACGAGGAACACTGCAGTAAGTATCAAAGCTGAAAACACACACACACACACACACACACACACACACAGACACAGAGCAGAAGTCACATCCCTGCCGAATGTGCTGAAACATGTGATCATACAGTATGTCTCATTTTTGAAATGCCGTTCAATACTTCTCCTCGTTCTCAGGCAGGCAGACAAATACACACACACACACACACACACACACACACACACACACACACGGACATGCACACGCATACAAACACACATTCAGAGAGCCTAGTGTGCACTGCTGAGTGGGATCTCAGATAGGGGCTAGCAGCTCCTTGGCAGGAACCCCTGTACTGTGCAGCCGGCAGATCAGTAGACAATAGAGACACGCATCCGCGGACACTTGACAGAGTGTTGTCACAAAAACTGGGCCACCACAGCGAGAGCCTCTCGCTCTTTAAAAAACCCACTGAAACTAATACCATTTCCACCGAATGAAAGAAACATAGGAGAGAAACCATTGGCGTAGAACTGCTAACAAGCCCATTCCACTTCTGTTAACTTTATTCTAACATGTGAAATCAACATACTAGAAAGATAATTACTAATCTTTTATTAGCTTCAGAAGAAAAAAGAATATCATATAGCATAACATAGAGATGATTAGTTGGCATTAAAATGTTTAAGTAGCTTACTTTTGCTAATATGTGGAAATATGTCTGCTTTTAGGGACATAGCGAGTTATATGGATTCTGATAAAAATCCATTAATGTTAAAGAACAGAATGTTACACTATTCATAAATAACACAATCTGCCCTAGTTTCTGTCATACTTACAGACTTAATGTGCTGCTCCTCGGCCATAACAACTTGACCTTGACTAGCCAGAGATGGAGGTGCTCTATCCAGTCAAGCAACACTCCCTCAAGCTGGGAAGCTGCTCTTCCATGGTACGTCTCAGTAGGCTTTTGGAAGCTCTCAGGCTATGTGAAAATACCTTTTATTTTAAGTGCTACACATCCGACTCCAAATACGAACAGGCGTACTCCTAAGTCAATGTGCATTTTTACTCAGTGACAAGCTCATAGGGAGGCCAGAGTATAAATGACTGTATGCACTACTCCGTTACGAACCTGTAAATTAAAAAAAAAAAAAAAAAAAAACTGTCCTCAAACATGAGCTAAATACCCTCATCTGTCAGCTTCACTGTCTCTCTGGAGGGTCATTAATTTGAAAAAATATCTTGTCTGTAAAAATATAATGCTTTAAAATGTGATGAAAAATCAAATCATTATACAAATTAATTAATGAGAAGGAATCCAAGCACAAAGTCTTACTCTGCCTCTTGAAACCTGCAGTGTGTGCCACCACACTCCACAAATGAACTCTGCTAGCAATGCAGGTCTCCATATTAATGCTCAGCTTTCACTAAATAATGAAATAAATGTAGGCTCCTGTCACACTCAGGGACTATTAAAATGGCAAGCTTTCCCTTCTTTTGACAACGCCCTGACAACCCACCTTATTCTACAGTAATTCCCCACGGCCTTAGATTCCTTTTGTTCTGCCCATTAGTAGTTTCATCATGCAATTTGTTCAGAAGTGTTAACTTCACCGACCAACACATTTGCAACCTTAGTCTCCGAGCTTCAGAGCAGCATGTTAAAAGTTAGCATGAAACGTGGTTGATTATATTGATGGGAGACACTCACTATATGTTTAAATACTCATTTACTGTGCGCTTAACAACAATGGATGGAATCTCTTGTTAACGGGAGCTAATAGTGAGAAATAAACCATTTCATCAGTAGGATGTAAACATATTATGGGATGCTGCAACTTTCCCAAGCCATGATTTAAAAAAATATATATTTCTAATGTTAGCTTGTTTTGATTAGAACATGCTGAAGTGACCAGATTACACTTTGAGTCATGCTGGAATCTGGAGAGAAATCCAGTACAGTGGGGGGGGCTCTAGCTATTTTGGTTGGCAATCTCATTAGTTCATTTCTCTCGATCTTTTGTCATCAGGATTGTATTCTGTAAATAACCTGTTCAATATGTTCAGAAATGGGTTGAGTGCATGTTTAACACATGGCACATACATGGCTATCATAGTTATTCTTTTGACTGATCACCATGCAAGTGAGGTCTAAGAATATTCAAGATATGTACTAAGACAGAAAGGCTTTCAGATTAAGCTGACAACATAAAATGAAAGAAGACAAGATTTAAGGCACCATGACTTAACATGTTTTATAGGAGTTGTGTAATTCTGTAGATTATGAATTGGCTTCAAAGCGGTCACATAACACTTCCATTACACTTAGCCCCCCTGTACCAAAGCTAGTGAGCGGATGGAATTTTGTTGGAGCACGGAACGCTTTTTAACTAGATGTACCGCATAGCGGTACAAAATATGACCGCCAGCCAGTCCTGTACATCCGCTCCCAAAAATAAATCACACTTCAATTTGTCTCCATATTTTACCCATCCCCACTCTTGAAACTTTTGTGTATGCTTGTTTGGCATGCCTGAGTGTGTGTGGCTGCACAGAAAGTAGCCTACTGGTGCTGAAAAGGTGAATAGATTGTAGAATAGCCAAAGAAGATGTAGCATTGTTATAAAACCTTTAAAATCTCTAAAACAATCACAAGTAGGGCAGTTCATCACAGTTCATCCATTGCAACTGGATTGATGAAAGGTCACTTACACCTGTAGGCTACATTGTATTTGGGAAAAGCAAAAGGTATCAGCATAATGTTTTTTTTTTTTTTTATGTATTTATAAACAAAAAACATCTCTGTCAGTTCCATGTCGCTTTCAACAGCTATCAAAACAAAGGTCATTTTTTGATGGATGGATTTTTTTGTGAATGTTTCTTCTTCTACATAAGATTTTAGTCATCTTTAGTTCATGTAATACTTTATTGTCAATGCACCAATTAAGTAACAGTAGTCTGAAACGTTATTGTTAATGCACAAATTAAGTAACAGTAGCCTAGTCTGAAACGAAATGCTGTTTTACATCTAACCAGTGGTGCAAATAACTGACATGTCCAAATGGGCCTTGATGAAATGCGTCGCTAGACTGTTCATACACATTTTAACGGGCCAAAGTTGAAGAGCTTTTGTCCGTTATTGTTCGTGCAAATATAGGCTGATTCATGTTCCCTTGCATTGTTTAACTGAGGTCCATGGCTAGTCTGGCTTTCATCAGACCAAGCTCAATCTTTTAAGAAATCAAAAAATAAATAGCGGGCAGATCAGGCTGGGTTCACCCAGCCTAGTCCATAGGCACCGATATTGTTTAATTTTCCTATTGAGATATACACGCTCCCGGCTATTCTAAATGCAAAAATGCATCAGGGAGTTATGACAAAACGGTAACTAACAAACTAGATCCCATTAGAAAGCTGTTAGCTTCCTAAAGCTGCTACAGGTAGGATTATAAGGTAGGCCTATTTACAACATAAATTGTCAATAGGCTATGCTGGCGACACAAATAAAATCTCCTTTGGAAACCAATGGTTTAAGCCTTACAGTATCAAACGGACTTAAACTGTCATATCGCGGGCTTAAAAGTTGTAATAACATTCATGCAGCTCCATGAGTCAAGGAAAGCTTATGAAGTAGCCACTTCTAAATGGGACCCACTACACAGTAGCTTAAGGTGTTTTGCTAAAGCAGCCATAATGAAATGAAGGTGTCATTGTTTGATACTTCACACACGCGCTTTTAATTTCACAGACTACAACTACCAAGCTGTAATCAAAGCACATCGATTCCCTCTCACACCCTGCACGACTTAAAACAAAATAAACAGGCGCCTCAGTCTCACGATGTATAGGCAAAACTGTATCAGACCGTGTAACGTTGGTAAATCTTCCATTGCACAGAATGATTTTGTAGCACGCGCAATAAATGACAGTCGAAAGATACAAACAGTGCTGCTATACATTTGCTTGGTATAACCAAGATTTATAGTTTTCTACAAATGCAATCAATCAAATGCCTCCATCACTCAACCAACGCTTAACGGTAACATTACCTAGGTCCTTATTGATATTACAAGATTAACGCATTCTGCAGTAAAAAACCAAGCATGTCCCATTGATAAACATCCTCAGATTTATTTCGCTTCAAGAAGAAATGGGAATTACACTTCATGTGAACATCGTCCCTATCCTTATTAGATGTTCGCTAGGTAAATTACAGTCCTTGTAGGAAGGCCCATTGTTTTTTCCAACCCACTTTAACTTCCAACAAAATTACGCCTCACTGCAACGATCGCCATCTAGTGGACAAAACGACTACTTCTCGCCAATACTGAAAAATGCAGCCATGATGATGATGAAATATTTATTTTGGCTTTCTTTAATCCTACTGAATTTGTAATTATGTATCGGGCTGTTCTAATACCGATAGTATGTGGGTGCCTGTGTGTGTGCATGTGTATATGTGTGCACCGCCATTTACAGGCCAATGAGTGTACAGTCACTAAATGTACACATAACCTAATTTTATTAGACCCCCCATGGATGAAATTCTAATGAAACTGGGCATACCCCCAGAGAATGCCAGGTCAATCATACACATAAAATTTGGTGCAGTTCTGAACATCTTAACTGAAGATAGGGCGATTAAAGCAGAATAATATTGCATTTTCATTTTTTTTTACCGGGTGGGGTGCAAATCACATGAGTGATTATGAGCCAGGTTGATGTGGGCCCTTGAGACCAACATACCATAAAAGATTCTTCATCCTCAGTGCCACGGTTCAGGTATTTATTTAGGAAAAACTGTTTTAATTAAATTAAATTGAAAATTAAATTTTTTCCCGTAAAAGTCTAGTGGGGCTACATACCCACCAAATTTCATGTACCCCGGTGGTTCGGTGTCCCGGCATCAATGACCAAAAATTCAGGGGAGTAGATGACGGAAAAATTCTTGAATTGTGTGCATGTGTGCGCAGTACAAATTTATGTTTATGTGTGTGGGTGTGTGTGTGTGTGTGTATGTGCGGTTTTGTGTGTTTGCCTCATGATGTGTTTGTGCATGTGCATGCATGCGTACATATGTCTACTGTGTGAGTATGTGTCATAATGTGATGATTACTGTAAATGTATGTGTGTGCGCAGGTATCTGTTTATGCACATGTGTGCACATGGAATGGGCTAACATGACCCCTGGAGGCAAAAATATATCGAAAAAAATTGGTCATCCTAGGCCCTACAGTTCTCAAGATATTCACAGAGAACTGTGTCTGCCCTACCCTCCTTTCGATGTCCAGTCCAGCTGGGGCTACAGATCAAAACGAAAATGACGGTTCCATGCTATCCATGTGGGGGGTACATGCCCACCAAGTTTTGTGTACCCCGGTCTTCAGTGTCCCGAATCCTTTGTTGGTGTATCGCCACTAAATGTACACATAAATTATTTTATTGTAAGGCCCCCCATGAACGAAAAGTACACAAAACTTGGCATGCATTCGGAGGGTGTCATAATGATCCTACACTTTTAATTTCGTGCAGTTTTGACCTTGTCAGCCAGAGATATTGTGATGAAAACACCTTATTTTTTGCTTTTAATTTTAACTAGGTGGCGCTATACATGAAATAAGTGGTAATGGGATGGGTTGACATGCCCCCTTAAGACCAACATACATAAAAAGGTGGACCTCCTAGGCCCCACGGTTCTCGAGATATTCACAGAAAACTGTCTCCGCCACCTACAGGCCAGTTGGTGTATAGTAACATAAATTAATTTATTGTGTGGCCCCATGAACGTAATTCCACAAAACTTGGCGTGCATACAGAGGGTGTCATAATGATCCTACACTTCCAATTTCGTGCAGTTTTGACTATGTTAGGTCACAGATACCTTCAATTACAACACCTCATTTTTACTTTTTGTGTTTAACTAGGTGGCGCTATACATGAAATGAGTGGTTATGGAATGGGCTGACATGGCCCCTTGAGATCAACATACAAAAAAAAGGTGGTCCTCCCAAACCTTACGGTTTTCGAGATATTCACAGAAAACTGTGTCTGCCCCTACCCTCCTTCGGGGGGTCCAGTCGAGAGGGGCTACAGATCAAAACGAAAAACGATGGTTCCATGCTATCCATATGGGGTTACATGCCCACCAAGTTTTGTGTACCCCGGTCTTTCAGTGTCCCGAATCATTGACCGGAAATTTGGGCATGCAAAAAGAAAAAAAAAAAAAAAAAAAGAAAAAAAAAAAAAATCTGACTAAACCTATTATGTATTATGTAACCTTATTATTATGACCGCCCCAGCTTAAGCCGGGCGGTCATAATAACGCTCACACCACGAGTCTGAGGCATGCTCAAATCCACCCAGAATTCATGTCTTTCTAATGAAACCAAGACCGTTAAATTTCAAAGATATTGGCAAATAGTAAGTTTGTTGATGGGGATGGAGTCGCTAAATATTTTAGAAAGGAAACTGAAAGTCATAGGGCCTGCAAGCGTACTATTCCTACCAAACAACTAGATACAAACAATGTAGAGCAAGAACAACCATGTAGTGACACTGTTCCAGTGAGTAAAGATTAATTTTGGAATTTAAGAAGACACATTTCGCGGAAACATGAGTGTGCTACGGAGAGCAAAGAAAAACGTGAGCAATTTGAATATGCTTCATATCATGTAAGGCTGAAGTAAAACTTGGATGCTAAGCCTGTTAGGCAATTAGTTCCACTGATCCCTTTAGTTTTAGGCTTATGTGTATTGACGTTGCCAAGCTTGTTCGTTGTTGCACTATCGGTGTTGCATTATCTTTTAAAATAAATGTTCTATGAGTCAAATTGCCATTGCTCTTGGTTCTTTGGGATTTAAGTTTTCTAAGGTGACAATTCGGCTTATAGATTATTTCTCCCTCTTTTAAATTGGAGGAAGTGGAGCGGGGAGCGAAATTGAGTGGAGCGGCCTGACGTGAATTTGAGCGGAGGAGCGGCCGAGCCACCTGAGCGAAGAGCGGGAATATTTGCTCAGCTCTGCTCACTAGCTCTGTCCTGTACACAATGCAAATGCTTATGTTGTGGAGGTGAAGGATGACAACAGGCAAAAACGATCTACAAAGAGCTATATCTACTGACAAGGTAATGTTTCACGATTCTCACAAGATTTGGCGGGGCGCCACTCTTTGGAAGTTCCATGGCTGGTTTTCTCGGTAGAGACTCGCCACGTCTTTGCTGTATACAGTGTAGCTATGCTAGGTGAACCATTCACCTATTACAAGTTCGTTTACCATCAAATTGGCTTCGTAAAGGTGTACCTTTAAGACATGGTGGTACAAAGTGGTATTACAAGAGAGCCACCCCGGTGCGAGCTGGTTTACATGCTAACTTTAGTGGATAGCTGGGCAACACTGAGCATAGGCTTTCTTCATGTCAAAATGCTTATGTCTTCACACACATTTTTGGATGTTTTAAACTAAAATAACTACCAGGGCTCAATGTTAACTTTCAAAAGTGGTTAAAATCAGGCATGAGGTTTTGGTTGCCAAAGCCAACCAAATCTGGTTGCCACTTGTAACAATTTGGTAGCCAAGGGCAACTGGGCAACCATTAATGTTGAGCCCTGATAACTACATATGGTACCTTTAACTGGACACTGATTAATCCTTTAAATTAATAATTTCCTGATTAATTTATTACTGGCATACTTTATTGGAGTCTAATGTGCTCAACTTATCTTTCCTTATTTATACTTTCAATATACTTTGCTTATGACGTGTGAATACATCTCCAAAAAATGGATTCGTCCGAACATTATTCACAAAACTGTGAATTAATTTCAACTGAATTAATTTCTATATGTAATGCAAAGCAGGTACTTACTTGCCCTCCCATTGCAGGGACCAAAAATGACATACATACACTGAATACATACAATGAATGACATACATACAGTCATTGGTCACATCCAATTTGAGAGCACAGCAACCTTGAAAAGTCTCCTCTAATACATCCGCATGACTGTTTCAACACCACACTTCATTTTAGCATCCAAATAATTAATCTGACAGCTTCACATTTTATAAGAGGGTTTTGAAACCCATTTGATGAACCAGTAGCAGGGAGTTTTTTTTTTTACAATTAGACCCACCCTGATATAAAGAAAAAGTATTGCATTTGTTTCAAGAGCCAAAGAACACATAATTTGGATGCTAATACTGTATGTTGCTTTGTGAGAGCTGGTGACTCCTATGTGACATTTATGCTCTTGCCTCATGAGGAATCTGCGGCCAGAGCGAAGGTGACATTTATGGGCTCCCTAAGCATGTTCATCAGCATCAAATTAGTCGGCGTCCTACACAGGAGGTCTGGCCAATGATCTGAACATGGACAGAGATTGGGGCCACAAAGGTCACGGTCAAAGGTCACAAATATGTTATTGAGTCATTTCTCATCAGGATGAGCTGGAGCCCTCACCCGCCCCTCCGGATATAGTGGTCAGGGAGTATTGTGGAAAAGTCCTCCACCAACCTCCTCCAAAAGCCACACCAGTGTCACTGAGAACACATCCCCGTGGAAGAGTTCATGATGCTCAACCTGACCATTACAGGGTTTATTTAAGGAAGATAAAGAGATTGCCGAGCTCCTGTGATATGTACAAGTGATGGGATCAGGTGTGGAGTCCAGATAGCTTCTCCTGTGCTTTAAGAACAGACTGATACGATTCAGGCCTAGCACATAACACTCTGAGTCTATAGTCTGCCATTTGGCGTGAACATCCTGTCAACACATCAAGCCAATCCTGTCTTATCAGCCCTGGTAGGCACTGTGTTGTGCACGTTTGAAAAGGGAACTGTTGGATTTCTTTACCATCCCTAATTATACTGTACAATGGATAGAATGGGTGCAGTGTTGGGTGTCTGAAGTGCAAACTAAATATTTTCTTAAGCCCATAAAAACCTGGTGCAGCTCATGTTCTCTGTCATTCAGACAGCTTCAGCACTTATTTTCACTCTCTAGCTCCATCAGAAGACAAATGCTTTCTCCCTCTCTCTTTCTCTGAGTGTGTTTGTGTTTGTGTGTGTGTGTGTGTGTGTGTGAATGCTTGTGCTTGTGTGTGTGTATGGGGTGGCGGATGGGTGGGGGGTTCATTAGAAAGTGTCCTCAGATATCATTATGATCGCTCCATTCTTTCACCACACTGTTCCCATTTTCAGGACTGTGATTGAAACAGTCTTGCACCCTAATGGATTTGGACGGGACACACCATTGATTGTGCTGCCCAAACGCTTCATCTTTCAAGGACAGTAAACAATGACATTTTGATTAAGAGTTGAAATGCATGAGCTGTATAGCTCCCTGCGCCTGCTCCCACTTTAGATTTTCCAACTCAGTCCCCTTCTAGGTCAACCCACAGCAGGCAGGCGGGACCCATCAGCTATAGGAGCAGTCCAATCAATACATCCTCCATAGTCCTTCATAATGAACTATTTTTTTTTTTCAGTGGTTAAGGTGAAGGGAACCACCCCCTCCCACCACATCAGAAGGACAGAGAGGGACAATAACCGTGGATCGCATGTGGGACTTGAATCTACTGGGGACCCATTTCCTTAATCATTGTGATGCAACCATCACAGTCACAATGAAGAGCTGTGTCACTTGGGCTACCCATTGTCACAGAATATCAATGGTCTTTGGGAGGCCGGAACGCAATTTGGAATAAAAACAGCTGTCCTCAGCCGTTCTTCCGAGAAGTTAGGCTTCAATATCATGGGTTAACATAGTTCCAAAATCAATTCATTCCCCAGTGAACGAGGGGGAAAGCACATATCTGACCTCCTGAGGTCAGCCGCTGAAGTCCGCTCCTGGCACAGCGCAGTGCAATCTATGACTGCACCGTTGTCTTGATAATAGGAAGAGACACACTTGACATCTAATTATATCTAATATGAATTAGCATGGCCTGGCCCCCAGTGCAGCACAAAGGTCTGAAAGCGGGCCAGCGATCGCAAGGACAGGTCGGGAGATGGCGGCTAGGGGAAAGAGAACTGGGTCACGATGATCATGCAGTGCGTCGCGGAGACGAGAGGGTTTGTCCTTGACGGCCGATGATATCACCCTGACCGGGAGATACTAAGACCCCTCTGGTCACTCTGGTCTCCTCTCTGGTCCTCATGCATATGCAGGAGCGGAAGGCACTGGATCTGGGAGTCGAGTGAGCCTAGGCTACAAACACACAGGCTACAGGCAAGGAGAGAGAGAGGGGTGGTGTGTGTGTGTGTGTGTGTGTGTGTTGGTGGGTTGTGGGGTATGTGCTCTTCTTGACACTACTGGTATAACAGAGTTCCTGTGTCGGTAATAGGCTGCAAAAATGTATTATATCACAAATTCTATTTCTGCCTCAAGCATTATAGTTAAACTATTAATGCATATTATTTGCAAGACATGTCTCATCACATCTACAGTATAGATGTGTACAGAATTTAGATAGAAATAAATAGCTTAATAAGAGTAAACACTCCACAGAAAGATGAGAGGCCCTCTCTCAAGCATCTACTTAACATTTGCACATGGCATGTCAGGGTGAGCATATTGTCTAATCGCAGATCATTTGGAACACATTTCATAGATAAACACAAAAACACCTTAAAAGCACTATGCCAACTTTTAAACCTCAAAACTAATGCTTCTGGACACAGGCTTAAAATTTGATGGCTTAGAAGTAGACACTTCGAGCTCATTGAAATGGAAAACCCATCCAAAGCATTAAGCACAAAATGTGACCTGCTCTAGCCTCATCAAGCACTGACACTGAGGTTCACTATAAAACACTGTACATATTCAATGGCAATGATGTATTCTACTTTGTGAGACAGACACTTTGAATTTGACACCAAAAGGTCTTTAATCCAAGTCTCATTAGGCAAAAAAGGTCTCTCCAAAGTGCAGCTTCGATTTTCAAAGGCTTTTGATAAATCCCTGATGTCTGGCATTTGGCGGCAACCGCGGAATGAGCAGCAGCCGTGGCAGACGGTAACCTGAACTTTAATCCGAGCCACATCTCAACTAAATAAGGTCCTCCAAATGTCTGCCAAAACCTCAGTCTGCAGCCAGGGACACCTGAGACCCAGACTCCTGGAGGAGGTGTATGCCCTATCTGAAGAACCAGGTCTGGGCCGCAACGGCCCTGCACCCCCCCCCACCACCACCACCACCACCTCCCCCTCCCCCTCCTCTGACTCTTGTTCAGCGCCGCCGCCACCGTCACAGCGCCCCAAACATGTCAGAGTGAGTTAGGGGAGGGGAGGCAGATGCTTTGGAGATGGAGCGCAGACAAGTCCCATCTGCAAAGGGGGGCATCGGTCCAAGTGGCACAGGCTCTGCTCTCCAGACAGCGAGCGAACGGCCGGGGAAAAGACGGAAAGAGAGGAGGGAAAACCTAAATGAATATTTCACACATAGAAAGACGCCAACTTCCTGCAATCTGAAATGCCTGTCTGAACAATTGAATTATTGGAATACCTGCTGCAGGCTGTTCGGATTACTTGTCCACACACAGCTACCTTGCGCACCCAATTTTCCATTCCTGCTTTGAGGCTCGTACGCACACACACACACACACACACACACACACACACACACACACACACACACACACACACACACACACACGGAGTGTGTGTTACATAATTTGGCAATGAATTCTGAGTTGCCGTAACCAAAGCGTGATTCTACTACGTACATAATTTAGGACGTGAACTATCCAGCATTGTTTGCCACTCCGCAAAAATGTGACAAGAACGTTAATTAGGCAGCTCTTAAATATTGCAGCGATG
The DNA here is from genome assembly GCF_017589495.1 of Alosa alosa. Taxonomy (NCBI): domain Eukaryota; kingdom Metazoa; phylum Chordata; class Actinopteri; order Clupeiformes; family Clupeidae; genus Alosa; species Alosa alosa. The sequence goes on along the minus strand of NC_063193.1, from coordinate 14,025,367 downwards.
CAGTACAGTTTCTAGATGCTAATAGCAAATACAGGGATGGGTGGACTGCCGTGGCAACAGTGCAGCAGAGATCCAATCCGCAAAAAACCTTGTGTTTTTTCTCAGTGGGTAGGCAGGTGCACACACACACATGCACACGCACACACACACACACTCGCACACACACACTGCAATCTAATAAATACTTAAAGGCCCTGACAGGTTCTCATACAAGGCCCTTCAACATCTATTATTACAGCTCTCCTCCTCACCATCCCGGGCCCGGTGCAGCCCTGTACAGCCCGGCACACCTGGGACCTACCTGCCTGCATGAGAACACTGAGTGAGAAGCAGAACCGGTGTTCAGACAGGAGCCATTACTTTTGCAATTCCAACCGTCAGGCTAACAATGGATTTTTTTTTTTTCCATTTTGTTTTCTTTGGCGGGTGGTCAAGTTGTAACTGACGGACATGAACTGGACATGAACTGGACATGAACCCCCCCCCCCAAAGCATGGACTGAACCCTGTCTTGAAACATCCGGGTCACAGCGTACTAAAGGTGCATGCATGTTGGATGTTTTTTGTTTTGTTTCTATTTCTATTCAGAAATTGAGTCTCATACTGCACCATTGGGAAATGATCATGGGGCGTGTTTCAACCGATACAGGGGAAAAAATACCTCTGCACACAATTGTAGCCAATTTGTAAGCTTATACATACTTGTTCACATTCCAGCGAAGCACAGCTACTTGGGCGAAGTGTTTTGCAGGCAGCACCTGAAAAGCTCCGGTGTTACTTCTTCAAACCCCAAGGAGCTTTGATTTCCCTGAATGAAAACATAGTTTGTATGTATATGCTTACATTTGACATTGTTATTTGTACACGTTGTAACTATACAAATCACAGCATGTAAATAGGAAAATATTGAAATTCTTTTGTCACTATTGGAAGGTGTAGGCTAATAAAGCCGGCCACTTCAAGGCACTTGTGGTAAGCTAGGCTAGCGGTGGGTGCGTCATACCGAGTAACTACACACACACAGATGACAAGGGTATGTATCGACTTATCGAACTCTGGGGAATATGGTGAATGAGCTAAAGTCCCAAAAAGTCAGCGTGTTCCTTTAATATCTGTTTTTTCTTAATTTTTTAAAGTGATTGCACTGTAAATATATTGTAGAACAGACACAATAGCAACATCTATAGCAACATCTAAAACAGCTATTTTGTTGTAAACAAAATCAACCAAGGTGCACTCTGGTGACATGAATGACTAGGCACGGTTGCTCAAATATCTATGATTGCTCATTGATCCATTATCGTATAAATCTCGCCCAGACGGTTTGATTAGTCCACACAGTTTTCATAGAAGCTTCTCAAGTCCAGACCGAAATGTTGTGGGCGGGGTTAAATTCTAGGATGGCTTCCAGGCTACACCAGATCACTAGCATTCCAAAAATTCATAGGTGAAAATAAATAGTAAATGTAAATCAGATGTATAGACCAAGTATACTTGCGTATACAAGTAATTAGGTCTCTGCACTTATCCCATCCGTAAATTAGTAAACACACAAAGCACACAGTGAACACACGGTGAGGTGAAGCACACACTAACCCGGGGCAGTGAGCTGACTTGCTACAGCAGCCTTTGAGGAGAAGTGAGAGGTTAGGTGCCTTGCTCAAGAGCACTTCAGCCGTGGATGTAGGCATGAGAGAGCAGTGCTCGACCACTCCCCCCGTCCGCATTTTCCTACTGGTCGGGGATCGAACCAGTAACGCTTCGGTTTCAAGCCTGAAGCTTAAAAAGCCCTTTATTTAAGGTCAAGGCATAATGTGGGTAAAAATGCAGACCGGTTTCAGCCCTCTGAGCCTTCCTCAGGTTTGTGGTATGTGAAGAATACCTTATAGGGGCTGTATGTAGAGTACAATGTGGTCACATGGTCTGATTACACCTGCATATAAAATGTAAACATTAGTTCCTTCCTGAAGTCAGCCAAGCAGCCTTGTTGTTTCTACAATAGTACTACTTTCAATCTTCAAGAGCACCTTGCATGTATCTGGCTTCTACTACCTTCACGACATAAGCATTCTGTATTTCCTTCCTTTTTGTATTCAGATGCATAGGAGATGTTTGATATGCAGAAGTAGTACAGCTTACCTCAGAAGTCTCCTTTCTGCACCTGGAAATTCAAAGGGAAAACCCTTATGCTGCCTTTGTTTGCTCTCCCAGGAATGTAGCGAAACTAACATAAAATAACAATGAAGTGCAACACAGAGAGTGCTTCAGCCCCCCATAGACTCAGCCTTGTGGTCTATACATGTGGCCACAGCGGAGTTTCAGCCCTCTGGAAAGCTCTGACCCTGTGGTTTTCACACACAGCGCACCTTTGTTCTCAGTCAAGAGCAGCCTGGACTTACTGCAGCGTGAACCACTCCAACCACAAAGGCCATTCTCGCACTGACTTATACACCTCTGAGGGATGGTGGTTATGGTGTTTGTGGAGACAGTGGTGGGCAATGTATGTGTTGTGTGTGTGTGTGTGTGTGTGTGTGTGTGTGTGTGTGTGTGTGTGAGTGTGTGAGTGTGTCTGTTAGGTGTAAAGACAGAGCGGTGAGAGACTAAGAATAATGGGGCTTGGAGGCCCAGACCCCACGGGAAGAGCGGCTCACCTCATAATGGGCAACCCTCTGAGATTCGGAAATGAGCTGTGCACTGCACACCTTGCAGTAGCTGTCTGTGAAGAGGCTCTGGTCCACTTCGGGTGACTTCATCTGTGAAGAGAGGGAGAGTGAGAGAGAGAGAGAGAGAGAGAGAGAGAGAGAGAGAGAGTCAGGGTCGGCCTTCAGCAGGTGACGCAGACAAAAGAGCCGTGCCAAAACCATGCATCCCCCCCCTCCACTGATGTTTGTGTGCTGCCAGGCTAGGGAAGATTCTGCCGTGCAAGTTTCCACTATTTTCCACTACTAGCATGCATGTCATCAGTTCTTAGTGCAAGACACACTGTGGAAATCACTGCACTGCTTCAGATTTATGCATCTCCTGTTGTGCTCTGCAATTTATCCTTCCCTCCTCCATTGCTCCCTCCCTCCCTCCCTCTCCATCATTCTCTTTCAGTCTTTTTTCGTCAATATTTCTTATATCCCCTGCAGTCTCTGGAACACCAATTTGAAATAAAACGACTCTCGAGCCAGATGTAGGTACTATGAGGCAATCAGTTCACCCATTTACACCCCCAAAAATAAAAAAAAAGCGTATCCAAAAAGTCATATCCATTTGGGGTCAGCATGAATAAATGAACACTTATTTTGAGACTAAAAGAAATAATGGCCCTTAATGTGGTCTTTTAATGCCACCGTGTAGAGGTAGTGGGAAGATAGCAATTAGATTTGGCAAGATGCTCCTTCACTATTCATAGCCTGCTGCTATTTCTACTCTCTATTCTAATTTAGCTCCTCTCCTCCCTTCCTTCAGAGCCTAACAACATCTTAGGCATATTCACTCTCTCTCTCTCTCTCTCTCTCTCTCTCTCTCTCTCTCTCTCTCTCTCTCTCTCTCTCTCTATTTTAGACTTTTTTAGACCAAGCGACCACAGGCAAACATGTTGTGTTTATTAGAATACTGAAATAAACGAATGCATGCATGGGGCATAGTCTACTGGGTGACAGTGAAAAAGCTTTTAAGATCTGGTGCTGTAATTAACATAGACTTGACAGCTCAGCTTATACCCACACATAAGGCTTTAGTTAACCCATCCTCTGAGAGATTCTCCATCCCAGCCGCCTCCTCATTGACATCCTAAGGGATCAATAGGAAAGATCAAAGCTCAGAGGGCAACCTCCAGCATTAGCATACCACTGCAAATAATGTCACTCACCACACAGTTAGCAGAAAGCCACACAATACAATGAGGCCATGTTCTTTTTTTTCTCATCAGACATTATCATTAGACATCTTTGGTAACACTTAATGTCAAACCCAGTATCCATAAAGCATCACAAACACATTCCTAAGATGTTATAAAGTACTTATAATACCACATTTAGACGTATGTCTATATAAGTACACAGTAATGACCGCACTAACTACAAATCACTACAGACTGCACTCACTACAATGTTATAGCCCTTACAGCCCTCACATAAGTACCGAAGAATCGGTAATAGAGCATCTTTTAGCAGTTGATACTGGCACTGGTGACATCTTTGCCTTATGCTAGTACATCGAATGCTCTTTATGGATGTGACATACAAGCCTTCAAAATAAATGTTACGCAAAGTTTTCACTATGCCATTGTACCACTTTATGACCATCATTATTATTATCATTATAAATACGTTGTGCTTTATGGATACTGGGTTTAAGTAAAGTGCTACAGAATTAGTTTTGCAATCCTAAACACATAATGTTGCACCACAAAGATAGTTCCAGCATAGTTCAGCTTTTTGATGCTGTTGTTTACCCTTGGTGTGTTGAGGGTTCAGCAGGTACAAATTTAGCAAAAGCTCTTGGTTTAAACCCTTTGGTGCTTTAGGCTTTTCCTGACAGACATCCGATTCAAATATAGATCCTAACAGTTGGTGTATCAGGGAAGGAGCACTGAGGTTTAATGGAGATATATCCAACTCTGTGGATCAAAAGCCTGGATCAGCATTTTGAGCTTGAATAAAACATGTATTATAAGTGCATTGGTGTTTTCTTCTCAATGCCACATCCAACGTAATGAGTTGTAATTGCTGTCTAGATTGTATGGAGGACCAGTTTGGACCAGACGGCTATTTTCCCCTCAGTATAATCAATCACTTATGTCAATTAATGTCAATGCACAAAAGCTAATGTCATATGACATTATAATACCTAAAATAATAACAGTCAATCAAAATATCATTATACTGTGATTTTATTTAGAAAATGGGACAAATACAGTATCTCCCTAATCAAATAATCCCCACTTTTAAAACCATTTGGTCCCAATTCTGCCGCTAATTCCAAGGGAAAGAGTTCACCACAATGCCAGCACTAGTATTTTCAGGCACAGTTCCTGAAAACCGGGGGTGACCTTGATAGCGTGTCATTTCACAATGGAACAACAAGTCTTAGCTGTTGCATCAGTCAGTGGCACACTGGCATTAAGGGGTCCAATGGGGAGGAACAATGACGAGGAGATGAGAATAAAATCTGTCAGATCACACAGTGCCTGCCTGCCTTCCGCAGAACCAAGGGAGGAGGAGGAAGACGAGGGTGAAAGGGAGGGAGGGAGGGAGGAAGAGGGGGGGGGGGATAAATAACCCAAAGCCTCTCGGTGAAGTGCTCTGCCATAATCGGCTGCGAGCAGCTCGCTTCAGTGCTGGCAAAGATAGTGCCCGAGTTACAGCAGGACGAGCAGCATAAATTAGCGTTTTTAAGAGTTCTTTTCAGTTCAACCCTCAATGGTGCCCCAGCTTCGGGAGTGCGGTCACCTTCTGCACTAAGCCACCCATGCACCCATGCATCCAGACAGATTTTATTATTTAGTCAGTGCCTGTTTTGGAAAAATGGCCACGTATCCTTCCTGGATTACCATGTCAGAACCTTGATGACACATTACAGTATTACCATACAATTATCTGTACAGCTTTCAAACGTGGGCCTTTCAAAACAACACCAAAGCAACATCGAAAAATACAATAAAATCAACAACGCCCTCTTTCAGCAAAGTCAACACTCTGTGAATAACTATGATTAACTGTCAAGGTATGATAAGTCGACATGAAGAAAAAAAGATGTATCTGTTTCTGTTTCGCAACCATGATTCCATAAATAAGCCTGCTTTCCAATTATACAGAGGCGAAGACGAAAAAACATCTTGTGACTTGTAAAGTCAGGTCAGCACTGGTGATGTATTAAATGCAATATAAACAAACCAAGGTAGTAGGCTTTTACTTTCTGTGCCATATACTTTAATGGAGTCTGTCTCGGTCTGGTTCTGGCGTCTTGCATCGGCCAGTGCTGAAGGAGCAGAAAATCACTCTGAACGCGACAGCCAGTGGCCTGAGTGTCTATCTGTCTGAGAGGGAGAAATGGTGGGGTGGGGTGGAGTGGGGGCAGAGAATGGGTGAGAGATGGGTGAGAGAAAGACAGAGGGAGAGAATGGGAGACAGACAGAGACGTAATGAAAGAAAGATGGATAGACAGTGAGTGAGAGAGTGGAAGAGAGAGAGAAAGAGGGGGAGACAGAGAAGGGAACTGGTGGTGAGGGGGTTATTGCCAAGACAACAGAGAGGCCAGTGTGGTGGGCGGCCCTGACAGATGTTCAGCCCATAAAAGGTCTGTTGTAATTCGTCAGGGAAGGTGTTGAGCTGTGAAGCTGGACCGCAGCCCACACGGCCATGTGCTGGGGTCACCGTGGGCTGTTGTCAAGGTGCCCCCCCCACACACACACACACACTCACTCATGGAAAAAATAAAAACACCTGACGCTGCAGTCTGACGCAGTCATCAACTGTTGGACAGGTGTGTCAGCGCAACAGTGCTGCGCCGTCCAGGTATAGATAGGTAAGCAAGCAGAAAACACAAACACACACACACACACACACACATGCCGATGCTCGTTTATGGAGCCCCAAAAAAATCAACCAACACTGACAATGGTGACCGACGTACTGAGCAAGCTCTGCTGACAGTGCTGGCCATGGTTGCAACATGTTTTCTCTCCTTTCCAAAACTTGTTAAGGACACAATGAGAGATGACGTGTCCGCTGACGCAGAGGAAAGAGCCTTCCGTGGATATGACAGTCCTTCATAGCCTACATAATTAATGGTATATCACAGCCAAGGGAAGCTGAAGACCCTTTCTGTGTCAGCCTAATTTTCTCAACTGGCTCCACATTTTTCTCCTTCCAATTAAAGTTATGCTTTTTTTTTTAAGTAGGGCTGAGTGGCTGTATAATTCATGATCAAACCCAAGGACCATGGAACAGTTTAGGGTGATGGTAGCTTTTAAAGTTTACCGCTTCCCCTGTTTGTTTCACGAAAATTACTTGAGTTGAATTCCCCAAAGGAACTCGTGATGAGAACTTCACATTTAAACAAACGGAAGAATGAAAAAAAGAATCACGTGATCGTCTCTCCACAGAGAGACCTAGCAACACTACAAAGCCCCACTCCTGAGGAGTCGAGTCGAGATTTTTGAATATTCATGCCATTCTGTTGAACCATACAAAATTAAATGGAATTCCGTAAACAACCCTTAATTAAACGCGGCACAGAAGACAGAGCTGCGTGAGACGTTGTCAGGGAAAGAGACCTTGTGGAGGAAACTTCTGCATTGCTCCCAAAACCCTCCCTCCATCGTCGGAGAGCGCGCTTCTCTCTCTCGCGCTGTCCCATGTCCCAGTTGAGCTCATTACCATTCCATGGCAGCACATCAGAGCACGCTGAGAAACTGGGATGAGAGGCGAGGAGCGGAGCAAGAGGCGCGCCTGCTATGTATCCTAATCAGAGGAATTACCATAGACAGCGGGTGTTAACGTGCTGCAACAACTCTCCTGCCGAAGAGCTAACTTTATATTGGGGGGTAAAAAATGTGCTTTAATGCCACAAGGCAGACTGGCTGGCGCGGTGACACAAAGGAGGACGTGGAATGAAAGTGATTGTTAAAAAGCAAAAACTCACTGGTTGGGAAAAAAATAAAAGCCTACTATAAATCCCTGTGGTAAAACATATAGTGGAAGATCTGAGAGGTATAGATTATACATTGGTGAGAAGGGTTCCAGGGAACAGGATGTCTAAGAATGGAAATTAAACAGATTTATTGCCATCATGGATTTCCTTACAGCTGTGGAGGCACTTCAATAGAAAGCTAGCGCAAGGGTTTAATTATAAATCTATATGCTCTCTGGCTAATATAAAAGACAATACTATATCACAGACAATACAATAGACAGTACAATATAACATGTATCAATGTATGGAATTACTAAGTAGGGGACATGAACAACACGATTCTATTACTAAGATACTAAAATGGCAAAATTATGTGAAAACACCTCGTGAGCCATCAGTTAGTAATGCGCCGGTTTCATAGAAAATAGATGACACAGAGCACACATTAAAACTGAAACAGCACTCTGGTGACTGACGAAATCACAACTGCAGCAGAGCCTGAAAATAGAATAAAGAGTGAAAGATGCCTGCTCCGGTCCAAACACACTACTTAGCTGCCTTACAGACTCAAGGCACCATCACAGAGCTAGCTAAGCAGAGAGGCGAACAAAATACCTTTGGCAAAGTAAGCATATTCTAATAAAATAATGATGCAGGCAGAATCCCCAAAGGTATGACAAAAAGTTAAGACATAAAAACCTACGACACGAATGCAAGAGACCAGCGACAACAACAACAAAATAATAATGAAAAATAAAAAGACCAGGCCTGTGCATGACAGCGCATAGCACATTTATAAGTCTTTCTGAAGGACTCTAAGAAGCTGACAGAACCAAAGTGTGCTTTAATGTCAACAAATCTGGTAGAATATAATGTTTTTTTAGACTTATATCTTATTCAAAGCACTTATCTAAATCACAAAGCTATTCCAGTGTCCCAGATGAGACTCTCTCAACATTAAGAACAACATTTTCGACATGCACAGCTCTACACTGTAAAAACAAACAAAAAACAACTCCTTTAAAGCCTTTTGTCCTGGTAGCCTGCATCAAGTGACTTATCTCTGGTGTTTTTATTTCTTATTTATTCATTCATCACTTGCTTCCTGCACTGGTAAAGCTGATGAGGTCCAAAAAAAAAACCTTCAGGAGCTTCTCAGGAATAATTCATTAGTGAATAGACTCTTCAAGTGACAACCACTCATTTAAACCCTGCAGAAATAATTTACCAATGCTCTGTGGCTAGCTGCCAGCACTTGTGCCACAGAGGCAATTCTCTCACTTAGCGACAATGGCGTGTCAGTTGAGGTCTTTCAGACAATGGGCCCTAGCCCACTGCATCCTGGGCTCATGCATTTTGGATGCCTGGGGCCATGCACACACAGATCTTCAGATATTGTCAAAGACGTCTTTTGACGCAGAGGTGTCGGGTGGCGGGGCTGGGATCATAATGCTCTTTTGTCCTTTTTTTCTGTGTTGAGGGGGAGGATTAAAGGCAATCGGGCTCTGCGTCTCTGAACCTGTCAAGCCTCTGGTTGACATCCACAGAGAGGTTTGAAAAAGAAAAGGTGTCTGTCACAACCGACGGCTGAGCAAAAAAAGCATGAGACTTACAAAGCGAGGAGGATGACGAAACAAAGCTCAACTCTGGAGCTAGGGAAGATTTTCAAAAAGTTATCATCTTCCAGCTGCATCATGAGCACTTTTGAGAAATATATTTTAACACAAGCTCTCAAGAACATACAAGAAACTCAAGAACCTCATTAAAACACCAAGCATTAACAAACAAGACTGGTTTGTTCATGATTATTACAATTCTTAATTCTTTTCGAGACCAAATCCTCTACTTCAAGAAAAACAAATGAGCCTCCACAATTCCATCATGCCAGAACACTGAAGGTCAGAGCGTTCAACTTACCACACTAATTGACTGCCAAGCACATGTGAATTTGCAACAAATACAGCAGAATGATGAACTCTACTACTTACTTACTTTTCGGCTTAAATTAAGAACTTTCCTCATGCAGAGAGGCACAAGGGCACATTTCATTACTTTAGCATGGAGATTTATTAGGTTTCATTTTCATCAAGCCTCGCTTCATCAAGTGAGCAGTGGCCTAATGCAGTCGCTGCATTTTGCAGGATCACAAGAATGGCTTCTAAATCCATTTACAACATTCATTTATGTAAGAGAGAGTGCATTCATGTGTAATGTGGTTCAGTTTAGACATCGCTTTAAGTACAGATGTGGTTTGTGTGGTTGCCATTACTTAATTTATGCACACTTCATTTTCAACCTTGTGTTGCCTCAGTTGCATGTAAGTCAAAATTTGTTATGTTAGCCTTTCAACTCTCACATGATGTAATGGCTACAACATGCAAGTCCTGAAGCTACCAACATGCACCCATAGAATTCCACAAGGTCTCTGCTTATCCATATATAGCGATAGGATTCAATTATATGCATTTGCACTCTGATAACATACTTTATGTTTATATAAAACACAAATAAAAAAAAAACCTCTATAACACAGTGGGAAAAGAACGCTCACATTCAAACCACTGGACACATCATCTTCACACAGTACAGAGGGGTGCATCTGTCACTAAATGAAGAAATAATTGTGTATGGGGAATGGCTACCAGACTTGCTACTTAATGAAACATGCCACTGAGCAACAACCTGGCTTCTGGCTTAACATTAGCATTGGGTAAACACTAATGTTGGATGCCACCAACCTGCAGACAACAGCAGTGGCTGAAAGTGACCGTGGATCCACTAACAAAGTCAGACATTTTTTTACGAAACAGCCCACAGCTTCCTCTCCCTCCTCCACAGCAGACACAACGTTACCTTAAAATAGAGTTTCTCGCTGTAGGCTTTCATTACAGAGAACCTCTTGCCAAAATTTTTAAGAGAGAGGGAGAGAGGGAAATAGAGAGAGAGAGAACCTTTTATAGGGCTCCATAGTCTGGAACACAACACTACATCCTTACCAAAAGTAGGTTACACATAGGTACTTCTCACATAAATGTTTCTTCTCAAGGCTGGGTAGTTATATATTTAATTTCAATTTCAATTTCATTTCATAGTACAGCTGAAACTTACTATGAGCTTGCAGTCAAAGAACCCCTCTACAAAGATGTTTAAAGAGTATAAATCCACGAGTCATAGATCTTAAAGTCAAATGTCTGTATGTCAACCAGTCTAATTATTCTTATCAGTGACTGTAATTATAATTATTAATGATTGTAAAAAGCTAAGTGTGTAATTGACTCCTTGGATCAAATAAAACTGTCTTCTCTATTGTACACATCTATTTACCTTACCTCTTTCCCCGCCATAACAAACATTCTCAGTGAAGAGTGTTCTCGCTTTACAGATAGCTGATCAGATCATGTCACAACTGCAGAAGACAGCCCTCGAGAATAGACAGAGTGACTCAGACTGTTGTCTCAGAGCCTGGCTGTAACTACAGCTTATTGTTACAAGGTGTCTGTAATTCTCAAGGTCTAAAGTAGAACCTGGAACACTGCCCAGTCGAGGCTGTAGTGCATTAATTGGACGCTTACCGTGATCTGTAGAGAGCATAGAAGGGATTTTGTAGGAAATTAATTGGCTACTCTGTGTTCGAAATAATATACAAAAAAGGAGCGAAAACTTTGAGATTGTCTTAAGGAACAAATAGAAAAGGTCTCGGACTTTCATAATTAATGATCATAATTTTTCATGCTCTGAGCTAATGACAATATAAATGGAAGAAAAATCCCAGTGCAGTACACTTGATGAAACCTAATAATGTACAGTGGATCTTTAAAGTACCATAAGCTCTACTTTTTGATTCATCTTCAGTTTCAAAGGGAAGACCATGTAAGACAGTGCCATCAACAAAATGCAAGTTACACGACTCATATTACAGAGGCTGTCTTTTATACAAGAAAAAGAAGGTATGGCAAAATATATTGAATTATGAGGGGGAACAAGTATCATCCACCAAAAAGAGCATTTATTTATGAGCTTATTTTCATATGGTACAATACTACTGAGAGCAGGGATGGATTATAGGGATTTGCCATTTAAAGCTTTCTTTAAATAATCAGGTGGAATAAAAATGAGGCACTTTAATATTAGAGGCCTTAATGTGCTCTCCCATATTAAATGCACTGGCAAAAAAGGATGCCAGCAAGCATATTGACTTTTAAAAATAATTGCCCTCTTTGGTGTGGTTTCCAGGACCTGAAATACACCAAGTCCTGAGAAACAGTTTGCTCCAGATATCTACTAGAGATGTACCCCGAGTATAAATATTTAGGCATTTCGGAATCCTTTACTTCAAAGTAATTCTACATTAGTCACTGGGACCTGAGCTGTCACAAGGATTATGTCAAAGCAGCTGGTGGGAGGACTGTCTTCAGGGCCTAATCATGGGACTCAGTGAGAGTGAACAGGCACTGAAGGTTGGGGAGAGGGAGTAAGGGGAGGATCCTCCAAGCTGAAGTGGACAGAAAGGGGTTCACACAGGCATCCAGGCAGAGGGCCGGATCCAGGGAAGTTTGACAGGTTATTTTTATTCATCTCCATGAACCGAACATGGGCCCCAGATCCCAATAGAAAGTAAACACACCACAATGAGCCTCATTGAAACAGAAAACTGCTGTCCACAGGGAGTGATGTTCCGCATGAAATGTGAAAGTGGAAGATTATAGTCACTACACTAGCTCGTTTCTGTATGAAACCCAGGGATGAATTCCCAGAGGTTATCATCTCCGGATATGTTCCAACTTTTGTTTTGTATTTTTTTTTGGGGGGGAGGGTCTTTATTGCTTGTCTGAATACATATTCTCTGGAGAGATCATCCTTAATAACTTGTCACTAACATTGACTGCAATGTTATCTAACAACATGTTAAAGTGTTTCATAAACTTCCAGACCCACAGCTTCTCCTGCTGATGACCAGAGACTGATGTCTGCTTAAGTTATGCTAAAAAAAGATTTAAATATGTCACAGCCATTAAATCAAGAGTAGCATTGCCTTTAAGGACAGATGAACGTAGTAGGCCTATGTGGCATTTTCAAGCAGTGGGATTGAATGGGAGACAAGTTTATGTTCTGAACAAATAAAGACAATGTCCAACTCCTTTTACTCAGTAATACAGAGAGTGTACTGTATGTCATTCATCCTTACCCTATACAGTTCATGATGTTTCTTCTGACAATGTTACTTTATGGAAGTCATTCAATCTATGTTAACACTTTTTAACACCCTGCACACACCACAGTACCAGAAAACTATTGAAACCCATCATGACACCTAATGCCAAGTTGATTATACTGTGTTGGGCCAACCACATTTAACTATGTTACCTGCATAGTGTTCTACTAAGATTATGCTTCACTGCAATCTGGTCTTATGTCTTTCTAGCAGAGTGTATTGGAAAAGGGCTCTTCTCCAGGGCAAAACCGCTCTTCACAAAAACACCCAGGGGAGGGCTTGAGATACAGTACCACACACTCATTGTTACTGAGCAACGACAAATACAGATTGCTAAAGTAGAATTTTGTATTTTCAGAAAATTGCACACGAAGCACATAAAGTTCTCAGGAGATTGGAAAAGGGCTCTTCTCCAGGGCAAAACCGCTCTTCACAAAAACACCCAGGGGAGGGCTTGAACCCCCACACACTCTGGCACAGACGACAGAGTTTTTTTTTTTTTTAAGTCCAAAAATGGGTTTATAATGATGGAGGAAAATATCAAGGAGCAAGCTGTGCTCTAGCTGAGACTGTGCCATCACAAGCTCTCCTTCTGGGACCAGGCAAGGACTAACCTCCTGGTGTTTGTACTGGTTGCAAAAAACAGCTGTCAATCAGCCAGAATCCTACCAGTTAATTGATGGGGCAAATAAGGTCTAATTACATTCATGCAGGGGGAAAACTCATTTGCTGTTTCTCCACAAGAAGAGCTGCGAGAGCTTGACTTTGATGCATCTATAATGCATGAGCAGAGAACTGATCTTGTAATCTCTCAAATTCCTCTCTTTCCCCGAGACTCTACGAGTAGCATGGCGGAGTGACTGAGAGTGTGCATGCTAAGTCCTACACGCCACTACAGAAAACCCAAAAGTGCTGCCTCTCCACAGCGTAAGGTGAATTTGGGGTGGGGTTGGGGGGGGTGTGGAACCACACTGTCAACAAAGCATCAATAATTCATATATTTCATTCCAGCCCTTTCGCACAGGGGCCTTTTTTATCCATATCTGTAAGGATTCTTTACGAGCAAGTGCGGTCAAAACTGCCCACCTATTGCACCAGAAAGGTTAAGGGAAATGAGAGGTGAGGACAAGAGAGCAAGAAGTGAGAGAAAGGGAGCGTGTGTGTGTGTGTGTGTGTGTGTGTGTGTGTGTGTGTGTGCTTAAACAGATTTAGAACATACTGTATATAATTCCGTCTTTATGCACTTTCAGAGCCCAAAACAGATTTTCTGCTTTGAAACCTTATCACAGGGTCTCTTACAAAGCTGTCTCATTGTAGTCTGTGCTGGGAAGGAAATAGAAGAAAGCAAGTAGCTTCCTATCTCAAAATAGACGTTTGTTTTTGTCTCATGTTGCACTCCAGGGCATGTGATCACAGCAAAGAGAATATTAATGTTATTATACTGAGGGCTATAAGATCATCTTTTCACCACCTGAAAAAGAAGACTTCAAAGGCCATTTCAAATACACAAATACCTCTTGATTTGTAATTGGATGCCTCTAAGTGTGCTGATAAAAATAGACTTGCATTTCTAAATTGGTGACTACTAAAGAGAAGTTTTCTCTAAATATATATGCTAGAACAACAATGGAGTGGATGGTTAGCAGAACTGATCTTGGCCTGATCCACACGGTATAATCAACTAAAGTATTTCACCATTCTGCAGTCCTGTAACATGAGTAGCCTACATAAAAAACAATGTTAGCTTAACATAAAAAGACTGCAAAACAAGAAAAGGACGTTCCAAATAGATGACCATGAACATGAAAACTAACTGTGAAAAAACAAACAGAAAAAAAAAACAAAGACAGATTCGTTGGTCCCTTCATCACAGAAAAAGCACCAGTAACAATACCTACAAATATGCCTGTACGCCAGAATACCAAGTTATGTGGAGGTAAAAACAACATGTTGGTAAATACTCCACAGGGCACACTGCGCTGGTTGTCCTCGTTCAGCCGCTCTATAATTAGGCAGTAACTGGCGCATAATCAGGTGAATTGGAATAATTTTCTAATGTGGTAAGGTTAATGCTAAATTATGCACCAGCTGAGTATAATTTTATGTTCCTGCCAACTACATCCGACCACTCAAAGTATAGATAAAGAGCTGCAACAGTCCGAGCTCTGTCGGAAGAACGCAATAATTATCCAAAATCCTACAGCTATTTCTCACCATAAAAACAAAGACGGGCTAATGTACATCAATAAAATGAAGAATTGTGTCAGCCACGCTGCATAGCCTGGCTGAAATATTAGCGTGCTGTCCTATATTTCAGGTCGTAAGAATACCCCCGCCACTGAATCCTGTTGACGAGAGATGGGGCACTCTGCCTGTTAGCTCTTCACAACGCGCACTCTCGGCACCGGCGCATCCACAGTTTCAAGGATGCTGACACGAGCTAAGAAACAGGCATGCTAAAGTAAAGCTGGGCTCAGGGACTACTGTGCTCTTAATCTCAGGTGTATACGACTGCAGTTTGCCTATTTGAGAGTTAGGTTACTCAGACATACTGCAGAGTAT
Source organism: Alosa alosa (assembly GCF_017589495.1). Classification (NCBI taxonomy): domain Eukaryota; kingdom Metazoa; phylum Chordata; class Actinopteri; order Clupeiformes; family Clupeidae; genus Alosa; species Alosa alosa. The sequence continues at coordinate 14,009,971 of NC_063193.1, read as the reverse complement.
AAACACAGTTTAACCGATCACAACAAATGGCACGTAAATAATTAAAAACGGTGTACCTGTAACTCCAAACTGTAACCCTGGTACAAGTGCGTTGGGAACACTGTCAGCTGGTGTTGCACTTGAAGGGAAACTGTGTAATCCATTGACCAGATGAGCGAGACGCTTATGGAGAATTGAAGATGCTAGCTTCATGCAGCTGCATGCAGTCCTGTAGTACAATTGCAGACGGCTCTCCGCCCCGCTCTTGCCTCATTGGCCAGCAGACAGTAGTAGTTTCACGGAGCTTCTTCACTCTTTCTTCAACAGTCGTCTCTCCCATGATGCCAGTGGAACATGAAGGTGGCAACGGTACAGTTCCTACAGCAGGTGTTCAGTCTGCCCATTGTTTTCTGTCGTGTCCACATGGTATTATGACATTAAAACACGAAACATTTAGTGAAAAGATGCACGACCACTCGCAAAATTGAAACCTAGGTACTCTGTTTTTGTTAGAAGGCTATCGAATGTGACAGTTCATACATTTGTTAAATGATCGATGGCGAGGCTGATGTTCTAGTGGGTAACTCAGTGTAGCCTAAAACATTGGATAAAATAATAATAAAAATCCCATTCACGAAAGCCATGTGAAGCCATGAGGGCAGCACCACACATTATCTGTATTAAACTACGTTTTCGGTTGTTCTCCTGGGGGAACACAGAGTTAAGAAGGGTGACCTTGTAGTTCAGCACACTGGCTATTTCAACAGCCTCCATAGCGTTTCAACTGCCACTCTGAAAATTCTCTTCTTTTTGTGTTGTTTTCTTTGATTGACCATTGTAGTTGCATTCAGCCAGCCACGAGGCCTAAAATGCTTTTATTAGTAATAATTAAATAATTAAACCATGTATTTGTAATAGGACCACACCGAAAGCCACCTAAAACCAGAAAACATAATTTCATTGGTCACTCATACAAAGTAAAAAGATAGGAAAAGAGTTGTACAGTGATGCATCAACTATTTTAATCTACAGTGATCCATTTCAGCCAAGGGAAAGTGCTGTGACCTTAAAGTCAGCACTGATTTGAATCTAAGGGGTGAAGCCAAACTCAAGGTAGGAGGGGTGTTGCATAAGACTGTCACTGTGACTGATGCACCTTGAAGCATTCCGGAAAGGTTTTCTCCTGAGCTCACTGGCATTTTCTGAAATGACACTTCGGATTTCCTTTTAAAAAACTTATTTTTGTCTCTTTTACAGAAAGAGTTGCAGTTAATACCTACTATACAATTCATTTAGCAATTTTGAGAGGCCACCAAGAATACAGTTTATGTTCTGGTTTATTTTGAATTAGAAATGTCATACTAGTAGCAATGCCTAACTGTAGGTTCTAATGAAAGACCCAGTCACAAAGAATGTACTTTCTCAGATCTCACTGTAGATTTCTTATATTTCTGTAGCAGGGATGACCCTTGCAATACATTATTTAGCAACCTGTACTGGGCCAGCAAAACGAAACCAGACCTGAAATAACCAGAGCATTTTTAGTCTGACAAAAATAATGCTGGATAAAATAAATGGGAAATTTGCCACTTTGTTATCTATCAGCGACATCGCCCTGAAGATTTCATCTTGTTCCATGCGACTGCGAGCTTGACAGTATTTTGGGGGTGAGGGCTGTTTTTGCATGAGCAGTCACACTGAGAGAGTAAATGTCACCATCAGTCAATCCATGCACTTTCGCCCGCGGCGACCAAAGGAGCGGGCGGAGTGTTTCGGCTCTGAACCTGTGTCATCTTTGCAGGGTGGGATGCACCAGACTGACAGGCTGCGGTGTGTTTCTGCGGGGTGGGGTGTGGGGGACAGTCATCGGTGTCAAGTTAGGAGACTCTTGCTGAAGCATTGTCATGTGATGTTGATGTCTGTGTGTGTGTGTGTGTGTGTGTGTGTTAGAGATGTCTGTGTTTGTGTGTTAGAGATGGCTTTTGTGGTTTGAATTCAGGTACATTCAGTTGGTTCCAGAAGTGCTGAGAAGGCCCCTATCTAGCCAAGCCTCAGAATACGCTGGCCTAAGGCACTATTCTTTTGTCATTGATTAGAGTTTAGGCTTTAGCAGGTCCACAGCCTGAAGTTTCTTACAGGGCAACTTGGATTCATGGTAGGCTATTTGATGATTTGGAATCACACAGAAACATCAGTAGGACTAAATAAGTATCTTCTCATCCAATGACTTAAATGTATAAATCCTAATATAAAACATATAGATTGTTTGTGTCTTGAGTGTGCATCCATGTAGCCTGACGAGCCAGACCCACATCAAGATGTAGGGTCTGGGAACTCCCCATTAGCAGTGCTCAATCCGAGGGGCGGGATAAATGGTTGTCTTTCAAATTCCCTCTACACGCAATAGGATAGTGCTACAACTCATGAGTCCCATGTGTTTTCCCACCAGCGGAGCTAGTTGGCTAGTTGACCAAACTTTTGCCAACTTAAAAAAAGGTTAACTAGTGTCGTGCTGTTGGTCAGCATCAGCATCCATCTTCTTTGTTTTCAAGTAGCAGGGAATTCACACGGAGCCCGCCCACCAACTCTATACACAATGTGATTGGCCTGATCGAAGTTTAATTTTTCCAGCTCGCAAACCAATGGAGAGTTACTAGACTACCCTGGCTGCAAATTACATTTGCTGCTGCTAGGGTGCGTCTAGATTTCTAGGCTAGAATCCATGCACACTGCAAAGCTGAATCCGGTAGTTCTCTTGATAGATGAAGGCCTTTGCCAGTCCCATACGTACATCCCCTCTGGTGGAGCTGCCGAAATTGACTCAGTCAATCAACAGAGAAACGGTTTGGAAGAAATTAAGTTATCCCTCACATCAGATACAGGGCAAGTTTGAAGGCAGGTAGGGGTTCACAGTTCATATGGAGCCTGTGCTGTTCCAGGACCAGGGGAGTTGCCCAGGCGGAGTCACTGACATCAGCTTTATTTCCTTACGGACAGGGCTGCCATACGCAACTCAGATGCCGATGTAAACTCGGGCCTTGGATGTGTTTGAGCTATAGAGAGACTCAGGTCAGTCTCATTTCTTTAGGTCATTGCTGCCGCAGTAGTCTCTCAGTGCCTGCCGTGGCTGAGATATGCATTTTGTAAATCATCAATTATCAGGGGGACAACTTGTTTCCTTTTTATCCGTGAACTGCGGTGAAATCGCCTGCAGACAAAACCAGCGTGCCTTTTACAGTTTTTCTCTTTTTTACACACATTTTCTGAAAGCATGCTTCATACTCTCAGAACTATACACACAAATAAAATAACACACACACAATGGGCAAAACCCCTCAAATCTCCTGCAAAATGAAACTTTACATTCAAAACAATGTTATTTCTTCTCAAAATGGTGTTTTGTTTTCAAATGACACACACAAACCATCATATGAATAGACATTTATAAGTTGTAACATATTTGAGAATATTGTTTTTATACTCAGAACACACAAATATACTGTAACAAATATATTTTATTTTTTCCCACAAAAACAATGTACACAGTGTATATCCCAACCAACATAAAGTTGCACATACAGTGGTCTACATACAAAACAACAAAAGTATTTACTGTATACAGTTACAGTAAAAAAAAAAAAAACTATGCTGCATCCTCTCTTCTGTTTTGGTCTGTTCAGTTCCACATCAAATATGATTTTTATCGTTCATTCTCATGAATCGCGTTGAGTTCATGATTCGTTCTCAGTCGTTCGTACGTTCATTTTCGGTAGGCTACAACGTAGTTCAGCGGTGAATCATGGAATGCAGGTTCTCAGCTCCTCAACACAAACGGTTAACACAACACTGTAGTTGTAGCGGCAAATTATATAGCTGCAACTTCATGATTATGTGTACTTTTAGACAAAGCAGCAGTAGCTAATGCAGCGTTTCTCAAACTGTGGATCGCGACCACATGTCAGGTGGGGCGCGAACTGACGTGAAAAACAGGAGGTTTTTTTTATTTATTTTTTTATTTGTAGCCTAGGCCCAGGTAGCACCCGATGCGCAATGGACGCATTATGTTATTCATAGGGGAAGCCTTCGTGTCAAGGCAGCTTAGTTAGTCCTGACCTACATGAGATTTTGAACGTTGTTGTGAGAGTGATGAATTTCATCAAAACCCGGCCCTTAAAAGCGCGTCTATTCTCCGCACTTTGCGAAGAGATGGTAGCTGACCAAAAGGCTGTACTGTTTCACAGCGAGGCAAGGTGGCTTTCGAGGTAAAGTGCTGTCATCGTGTTTGAGCTCGAATTCGCCTCTTCTTGGAGGAAGAGCATGTTTGAATCTACAAACACGTTCACTAATGAACATTTCTTGACGAAGCTGGCCTATCTTAACGATATATTTGAAATATCTTAGCGATACATTTGAGTTAAATGTCCAGTTACAAGGCAAAGACAAGCACCTACCTCACCTAGCAAATAAGATTACTGCATTCACCAAAAAGACAGGCGCCTCAATCGCGACAGTATTATGCCTTTGAGATTTCTGAGCGAAATCGCTGAAACGTCTGATTCGGGAGCCACTCTTGTGATCCCATGTGTTAAACAGTAGACCTACATCACATACCTGCAAAGTTTATTTCAAATATATTTCCCAACCAGCAGTGCTCAGAATGACTGGATTATGGATCCATTTAATGCAGCATGTTGGTATTTCATTGAATATATTGTACAATGCTGTAAAATGGCATATGCTTCCTAATATGGTGCTGGAAAACAGAAATATGTGTGTTATTATGTATTTATTTATTTATTTATTATTATATCTGCAGCACCAGCTGATTTTAACTCTGTTGAAGAGGATATATTTAGAACTTGTCATTATTTCAATAAATTTGACAATTTTAAGCTTGACCTACCACTTTCTTAGAGCGATGAGGGACAGGTGGGGCTCGAGAATGCCCCCTTGATCAAAGTAGGGAATGAAAGAAAACGTTTGAGAACCACTGCTCTAAGGAGTGACTCAGAAAGTCACGCAGACAACTGTCTCTCTTTTAAGACACTATCTTATAGCTGTCTCACTCCCAGGGTACTAAGCTACACAATAACATAATGGGAATTTGTTGTCTAGCTCATTGGTTCCTTATACCTTATATTAACAGCTTTCTATAAGGATCTAGTTTGTTAACTACCACAGTCACAAGTTGGGTCACGATAGTCTGTCATTTTTAAAAAGTGGGTCCCCAGAAAAAACGTTTGAGAAACACTGAGCTAATGTGTTCATTCACCTTGACATTAAATTGACGGTAAATAGAGAAGACTAATTTCTTTTTAAAAAATGTGTTCATTCATAAAGGAACAAAGACCCAGTATGCCGACAAACATGTAGGCTTGGCAGAAAGATTATATTGATGAACAGGTTTTAAGTCCCCATTTTGCCTAGGCTACAGAGCCATAATCACTCTGCTTCTAGCCAAGAACGAGTGACTGACTGAACAAGAACGACAGACCGAAATTAAACAGGTGGGGGGTCTTGGCGTGAGAACGAACGAATGAACGAACAAACGAAACAGATTGAAGAGACATTTATTAACCTGGCATGACACAGAAAATGCAAAGACAGCCTGCATTTACCATTAGACAGATATTTAAATGTAAATGCTTGAATTTCCCCATGGGGATCAATAAAGTATCTATCTATCTATCTATCTATTGAAATGTAAAATGGAATTGTTAATGTAAACCATGATCGTTATTTTTTTATTGTATGCTCTCCCTTTAGTCTCACTAACCCATTTGTTTTTTTTTTTCCATAAAAAAACGGTTGCTATGCTTTCATGCCCCTCATTGGCTAATTCGATGAGAACATTTTAGAAACAATACAGACAACAGCATACGATTGGTTTGGCTCTCGTCCTAGGAAGGCATTCACAGCAGCACTAGGTCAGTGTGATTTAGCGACGAATGAAAGAACGAACAAGAACTGGAAAGGCGAATCAGTTCAGGTCGTTCATTTTAAAGACCTGTTCGAACTAACTGGTTCGTTCGCGACCGACCCACCACTACATGACAAGCATTATGCTAAAGCTCTGATTGCTAATTGTAAAACTGTGTGACAGGTGTTTGCCCATGTGATGAGTCAGTGTGCATAGTAGGGCAATTAACTTTAGAATTTGAATGGCAGTGTTGAAAACAAGAGATTTTCTTCATGAAAATTGTGCTAAATGCAGAGAATTGTGTGTAGTGTTGTGAAAAAAGTGTGTTTTAGAACTGCAATTTGAGTGTAAAGCAGCTAGGAATTGTGCTATTTAGCAGAATTGGTTCAGGGGGTTGATGCATAAGTTACATTCCGTGGTCATTGTGTCTCAAGCACCAGTTTTTGTGTGTAAACAATTGAGGAAAAACTGTAAAAGCCACCTACATGTACAACAAAACTTTTTTTCCCCAAACTCTTTCTTGTTTGAAGCAACATTGAATCAGCGCTGCTTTGAGTTTCATCATAGACATTTTGGACATAGTTAACCCTTTAGTTGCAACAAACATTTCAGTCAGACCAGATATATGTTTAATGATTATTTGACACATTTTGTTTTGATGATCTGTTTCTTTTCTTTGCCAGATAGTGGCAAACATCAAATAGACAACAGAACAGATACAGCTAAAGCAATGAAGAAAAAAACAGAACTGTGCACAAATGATTATGTAAACATACAGTGAAAGGTACTACTGTAATTTCCTTAATCTAAAGATGCAATGTAAATAAATGGTATGGCAATGTGTTATGCATAGTCGTGCATTGACCGCAATCGTTTGATCCAACCCTTTTTTCCGCTATTAGGTTTACAGTCTCTCCAAGTACTCCAGGCTTATGCATACTGCGGTCAGGGCCCATGGACTTCTCAGTCGCTCATACCACTATCACTTTCATAAGACTACCACTGGGATGCCAGATACCACTGTTGAGCCTTCTGGTGGTGTCGTGGGCCTACTTCAATGAAACAGCCATGAAGATGCCTGCTTGATAACCCTAGTGAAATGCTCTTGAAGGCTGTTCTGTTGGTGGTGTTTTTTGACCACAAAGGTTGATGTGTTAGTGATTTTGTTTTTGACAGTAGGCTTGGTTGTTGATTGGCTGCTGTGTGAAATCCCCCACCTACAGCGCTAGGAATTTACATTATACCTGTCAACACTCCCGTTTTTCCCGGGTTCTCCCGTATTTCAAGGTCATCTCCTGGCACCCTCCCGTTTTGTTATTTCTCCCGGAAAAATCCCACACTCAAACTTTTTCTATTAGTCTGACATCTCCCAGGTTGCCAGATTGTGTATGAAATACACCCTACACATACACGATCACTTACTTTCAATTTCAACCATTTTGTCATAGGTTAAAACCTGGCAACCCAAAACCCAAATAAGGAAGCGGGTGGCGACTGCGCAGCCTGAGTCTCGAAAGCAAGCGGGCTAGTTGAATGGCCTAGGCTACTCCAGAACTAGCTGTTGTGAAATTGTTGGGAATTTAATTGATTAACACATCACATAAACTGTTATTGAGTGTTGTTGATACACTGAACTTGTGCTCTCGGAACCAAATCTGACAGCAAGCAGCTTTGGAGTTTTGGAAGTAGGCTGCAGGCAGGCAGCTGGTGGATACATAACTGGCATGCGTAAGGTAATGGTAACTTGGTAATGTAAAAGCAACGACCGAAATGCATTGTTGAATATGCAAACACTGATCCGGTACAAACACTGTTCCCCCCCCCCTCTCCCGTTTTTGGAAAGCTGTTGACAGGTATGATTTACAGTAACATCTCTCCTTTGTATATTTGAAATTACCACATGAAATATATTGATGATGATGATTATCACTGATAGGGTAAATAATATAATCTACAGAAACAAACTGTTTCATGTGAAAACTAGAGGTACATATGAAAAATATGACCGTCACATAGTCCTGCACATTCTCTGCAAAAAGAAATCACGCTTGTCCATTTGTCTCCATCTCCATCCCCTACTATTGCAACTTCTGTGTATGTAAATTAATGTGTGTGTGTGTGTGTGTGTTCACTGTGTGTGTGTGTGTTTACTGTGTGTGTGTGTGTTTATGTGTGCGTGTGTGTGTGTTCACTGTGTGTGTGTGTTCACTGTGTGTGTGTGTGTGTGTGTGTGTTTATGTGTGTGTGTGTGTGTTTATGTGTGTGCGTGCATGTGGATGTGCGTGCCTGTGTGTGCATGTTGATGGCAATTTTCATGTACCCAGGCCCAGAGTGGGTAATCGGGATAATTCCTGGTGGGCCGCTTCACTTCTGGGCCGGTCGAGGGAAAAATATTGACATTTGCCACGTTAATCTATCTTTTGGCTACACACGTTCACATTCTATGCCTAACACCGCAGCCTCTGCATGGGTTGTTTTCCCCTCTCAAGAAGAGTTAATTGGTTGGGTCCATATAGCCCATTTTTTCTAAAACAAATTCTCAGGTACCAGCCGGGCCGGCCCTAAGCGTCAGGGAGGTGGGTGGTAGAAAGAGGCCATGAGGGACTGAAAAGGCCAGGTAAAAAATACGAAAAGTATTGGAGGAAAATGCTGCCAAATATGCCAAGCTTCCAGCTTTTGCTTTGAAGAAGAAGACATACTGTAAGTGGCAACTGTTAAAGAGAGATAGCCTTATAATTATTGGGCTAATAGGCCTATGGATGTTGTAGCGTTGTCAACCTATTCACAAACAACATACAAGGATACAAGGAAGTTTATTGTCACGTGCATATAGTTACTGGAAGTAAGAAATGCAGTGAAATTATGTATAGTTACCTATTTGGCATTTATGTAAGAAAAAAGTGCAGTGAAATTTATGTCTAAGTGTCAAGGGCTATTTGGGGCATTTATTGGGGGGGGCATATTAAACTAATTAAATTAATTCAATTATTAGCCTTTTTATATCATCCCATATGGCGATTCATAGACTTTGCAAATATAATGCAAATATTGATAACAAAACTCAAGCTTGATCTGTGTGCAGTAGCCTAGGCAAAAACAAAAGTAGCCTCTGAGCAGCATATCAGCCAGTCCCGCTGAAAATGATGAGCCAAATGACTACAGGACAAAGTAGAAAGCTTAATAGAGTCCGAATTAAAGTTATTTTATGTAAGAACAGTAGGCTATGACTACTAGGACAAGTAGAAAAATCACCAAACAACATGATAGCTGACCCATGCAGAAAAAAACATGTAAACAATACAGTAGTTCAATATCCCTGTTAGTGGAATTGTGGGATACATTTCAAATGCTTTATTTCTTCCTTCCTGTTTTTGTTAACTTATCAACCTATCCTTGTGGAATAGTGGAAAATTGGTAGCCTATAATAAAAACTACAGGATAGTAAGAGCTGAAATGTTGCCTTATTTATCCAATTTCCACCACCGCTAAAAAAGTGGGCCGGTCTTGGGCCTGAAACTCCCGGGCTGAAAAGTGGCCCCACTCTGGCCCTGGTTCTCCTGCAGTGAAGCATCATCTCTGTCTTGTCACATCTGCCTCCGTGGGACGCATGTTCTTTGCTTCAAGCTCTGCCCGCTTTGTTGCTCTGAGACGCTGCAGATCTTCCTCATCCTACACAAAGATACAATAGCTGAGTTGGGCCATGAAGCTTGCATACAGTGCATGGGAATCAGTTGTGCATCCAATGGAAAATCGCCTCATAAAATGCCAGATGTCCAACTTGATGATCATGTTTGGCCAAGCTGCAAAGATCTTGTGCAGGTGGGAGTTCGCACAGCAGTCTCGGTCCACATATAAAATCTCTGGTGGTGACATGCCAGCATCCTTATACCGCCTTACAAGACCTGCTCCCATCTTTGCCAGACCCCAGCCCTCACTAGCTGTGAGCACAGACATTATCACATGCCCATGTTCATTGCCTACATTTGTGGCCCAAGCTGCTGTTGACTGGGCCTGACCGTCAACTTCCTCATAATTTTCTTAGTGGAGTCCATCTTAAGGACTTGTCCAAAAAGCGATGTAATGGAGGCCTTCACTTCGTCCAACCGGCTGAGGACATCCTGGGCGTATATTTGCATTAACCACCGATGCTTTGGAACTGCTGGCATGGCTGGCAAGTCACCCAGTTGGAAGGGTGAAATCAGTCCAGAGGGAGACAGCATGTGCCAGTCCTCTGTAATCAGTCAGGAACTGAATTTGCTTGCAGAGCCAGGTCTCTGCATGCTGCTCCTCTAGCTGCTTTTGCAGCTGGCTGCTGCTGTTACCCAAGCCTCGCTGACGCATCAGGCGCACAACCTTCATGTCACACCCGAGTCTGAATGTCATTAAACACGGAAATTGAATTCGGTGGCCAATGTCTAGTTGTGAGATGATTGCTCTGCTCCAACCAATGACTCTTCTTTTGCAGCTCTTACAGGCAAGATATTCTGACGCAATGTAGTAAGAGCCGCTGACACTGACTACCTGTTTGACCCTCTGATGCAGTCCAGCAGAAGTGAGCTCTGACTGGACACAGTCAGGGTGTGGACAGACAAGTTTCACTCTCCACAGTTTCCTGGGCATCCACATGAACAGGGGGTGGCCAAAGTAACGATCGAGTGCTAGCATACCACTTGGTAGCATACCACTGCGGTGGTTCAGGTGGATACCACCACATTTTGTCGACCTTGGTGTTAAACTCAGGTTGGCCAAAGCGTGACCATTGAAAAAGGCCTTTCGAAACCCAGAGCTGGTCGGTCTCAGGTAATGCAGGGATCCATCCAGCTGGCAGGCATATTCTGCTCTCTGTTGAAAAAGTGAGGGACAGACAGACACAGAGTGCATTTGATTATTTTACTCTATAAATAAACTTGACTTGCCTTTACAAATGTTTTTATCCAAACAATACAATTCTACCTACAAAATATGTTCTATGTGTTGCTGTGCTTAAAAGACTCCAGCTGTTGAGCCGCCATCAACAGTTCCTTGTCACCTATGTCAGAAGGTCCCATTTCTATGGACCCTTTCAACAAGGTAAACAAAAACAATGCTTGAACATTCTATTTGGGCCCCAATCTACTTCCTCTACATTAAGATAACACATGGAATGTTAAAAAGGAAGTCTTGTGGGGCCAACTATGATGCTGATAATGGAACTCTCTTGAAAGGGTCCATTGTGGATGACTGGACAGTGGAGGAGTCAGCAGTGGACAAAGCAGGAATGGCTACAAAAGATTGAATAAAATATCCAGTAATGATTTAAATGTGATGTATCAGTAGCAACTCAGTGGTTACACAACATCCATACTGAAGTCATACTTACAAGGATGAAACTTCTGTGATGAGCACAGCTTCCTCACAGATTTGTCTATGGCCTGCTGAGACTTGGCTTTCCCCACCAACAATGACCGCAGAGAGGACACAGACACTGTTGAAGACATTCCTGAAGACGTGGAGGGTTCTGTAGCACTGGCAGCTGATGGAGAGGAGCTGGCAGCCGGTGGAATGGTGGAAGTTTTTGATGAGTTTGTCGCTGACGTGGTGGCCTGGCTTGTTCTAGCTTCCAACTTAAACTGAATAGCATTTCTGCCCTCTGGGTAGTGGGAAATGTACCTCTTTAGAGCTTGCTTATTGGCCAGGTTGTTGATGGAATCCGTGTTCCCTGACTCAGCTGACATCGAGGCAACCAAGTAACCAGCATACCCCAGTCCATTCTCTGCCATCCACAGAAATGTCTGGTCCCTGAAAATTCCAAACTGCACTAGATGTTGGCCCAGGACATGCCACTCATTATCTGGGTCTCCACCACGAAGCACAACTGCAGCCCTTGCTGATTCTTTTACCCTGTCTGGTGACAGAGCCCGAGACCATGGTCTATTCTCATCCTTAATTTTTCTGGCCTCCACTGTGTCACACAAGCTTACACGACCATCCCCCCTCCTCCTGAATTTAGGCTCCATTCTGTAATGTACACACACACACACACACAGTATCAGAATATGCTTGCTCTGTCTGACCTCTCAAGTCCAAAGGGTTTTTTTTCCCAATAAAGGATTGTTGTTGTTGTTTTCTACAAACCCAGGGACAAATACTTAAATATTAGTATTAATGCTTAGAAAAATACTTAAAGTCTTATTTCACCAGATTCACCGGTGCTGTCCGTTCAGCGGTGTTTGCGTGTGCATTCACACCCAAAACTGTCTCTGCGGTCTGCTGCGCGTTAACCTAAGCTGCCCTAGCTCTCCATTAAAAATCTATTGAGACCGCGTACACCGCGCGGAAAAATAGAACTCGTTCCTATCAAGCGGGCAGCGAAGGATCTGCGCGAGTTTACCGCACAACCGCATAGATGCCGCGCAGAGCACGCGCACAGTGCGCATGGATTAACGTGGTACCATGCATTCTAAACGAAAACGGACACAAACCGCGTACACGCCGCGTGGTGTGAATCTGGCGTTAGGTAAAAGTAAACTAAACCACTTTTTCAACAACTGTCATTTGTTAGAACATACATGAAAGGATTCACACAATAAGCATAAATAGTCGTGGATATGCAATCTTATATTTTTCTAATTAATGTTGCTACATCGATGTTAACCTGCTAGGCACAATATTAACTAACAATGACTAGCCTGCCAGCAATAAATCAATCAAATGTATCATTACATTAAAAATGTAGTCTAATTTAAAGCAAGGAATGAACAACAAGTTATCAGGTAACGTTATATCACCTACTGCCTTACTTTTACCAGGTAGGCTGACGTTGGCGAAACTGAAGGAAGATAGAATAAAATAGACTAGCGTTACTTTTTCGAATTCTTGGGAAAATGGGCTCGAATTCCTATTGGCTTATGTCTGGCATTTCTCACAGGGATGAACTCTCTGATTCGTCTTATCTTCGAAATTTGTGGGAGCACGTTAAAAAGTGATTGGGTTCTACCTACCAACATATCGCTGACAGAGTTAGACAATCAGTTGACAGTGAGCACCAGGACTAACGAACTGAAGTAGCAAGGAGAACATTAGCTATTTATAGCTGACGTAGTAGTTATTTTCACATTGACGGTATTCAAACTAAATTTTTCATTATTGTTAAATATCATGATGGGAGAGTATTATTAAAAATGTTACAAGTATGCAAATTCATATGTTTACGGGCATTTAGGTTTTACTGTGTTGTTTTGTTGTAAAGACATGCAAGGCATTCTGTGCCATGTAATGAACAGTGGTCGGCAGCACTACATACGTATTAATGGGTGATTCTCCAACTACAGGCACTTTTGTGTCCTTGTGGTTGTTTTTGTGGAAAAATATAATATTTTTGTTTCAATCATGTCAATTTGCAAAGGCCAGATCACCAGCATCCTATAAAAAATTAATCATGCCTATATATTCTGATTTACTGCTCTTAGAGGGGCTTTTATCAGTGGATTTAGCTGTTTTGAGCTTGTCCCCAACCCAGACTTGTAACCTTTAACTGTTAAAATACACTAAAGACAAATCTAGACTAAACCTAGATGATTTAGAGTTAAAAGAGTTAAATAAACACATACCATTTCAATTTCTAATGCAAATAATATATTTATACTATTTTTTAGGGAAAACATCAGTGTCCCCAGGTTTTCCGTCATTTCCACCACACAAACTATTTCCAGTTATATATACTTTTTTACCTAAAAATGTTTATTCGTTTACCAGGGGAAAACATAGTGTTACTAAAGAGGAAGGTTGATGGCAAATATCAGAGACATATGGTGATCAGAAACTGAAGAAAAATCATTGTAACCATCACTTGAGAATAGAGTATTTTTATTCGACGTCATTTCCACCACAGCTGTAACTTTGTCAAAATATGCAAAAGAAGTGAAAAAAAGCATAATTGTGTGTATTTTGGATACATTGTGCCCTATCTCCAAAAGTATTTGGGTATGCAATGGAATGTGATTATATATGGCTGAAAACTGTGAGAATGTCATTTCCATCACAGTCATTTCCACCACAAAGTGAGGTCATTTCCACCACAAAGTCAGCAAGACAGTGATGAAATGTCATTTCCACCATTAGTCCCCACAGTCATTTCCACCACGAAATGACCATCACAACATATGTTTTAAGGGAATAAAACATAATTCCAGGTGACATAGACTTATACTATTTTCAGAAACTATAATCCATACTTCATTATTAATAGAAAAACATGTGAGTGACTTTAATAATTTATGTATACTTTAAATAAAGAGTATTTTTGATTATGAAAAACATAATTCATTGTACCGAGCAACTTCAAGCAATATACATTTAGTTCACAAAGTCTTAGGATTTGTTATGTGGTATGATTAGGTAGTCATAGACATGGTAACTGATATATAATGTAACATAATGAATTATATTGTATAATCTGCAAATAAAGGACATAATTTGAGGTGTGGTGAAAATGACACACCTCATTTAGAAAAATGATAAAAAATAACAATATTCCATGTCATGCAATTGTGCCCAGTATCATACTTTGTTTCAAGACGTATTAATGAGTGTATCAATGATTTTGAATGTGTGTTTGGAGATAATTATTTTTCTAAAAGTTGAAAGGCCAAAAGTGCCCGGAAGAAACACCCTCATATGAATAGGTGTTTCTGTAAACCTAGGGACAATAAACAGCTATCTCTGTTACAAAAACAAGCTGGTAATCGCTCATTGAAGAGGGAACTATGATAAAAAGATTGTTTTCCTAAAAGCATGGAGTTGACAAAAAAATAAGCAAGCAATGTCACGTTAATGTTAACCCTTCTAACATAAACTCAACTAACATGCATGTAAACAACTAGGTCAAGACGGAAGTTCCACTCGGCAGCGCTCGGGTTCATCCACGGGGAAAAAAACCCGATTGTGAAGATGTCTTTTCTGGTATTTGAGATGTTTTCTTTGTTTATTTTAGTTTGGTATGCATGTGAATGAATAATATAATGATCAGAAAACAGTTCATTGACAATATATTGTTGCTCTAGGCTACTTCAAGATTGAACTTTTTGTATTTTTGGGGTGGTTTTAGATAGGGTATGTCTACACATTATGTATTTTTTAAATATATAATTACATATTAAGAAAGCAGAGATTCTGCTGAATAAAATGATACCAAACACTTAGGGCATTCGTAATCACATGTAGGGGAGAGCCGGGACAGTTGAAACACTTTTTAATTAAACGTAATTTACAAAGCGATCGTACCACACTGAAAGCTAATATTTGGTCACTAGTAACCTACATCTGTCCTCTGTCAAATACAGATGCATTTTCAGCTTTGAACAAAACCGTTCAGGAATTATTACAACAAAAGTGGGACGTGCGTAATATTTAATTTGTCCCTCCTGGTCGGGACAGTTGAAACAACATAAGGGGACGAATGAAACATACAGTTTAAGCCATATAAACGTCCAACAACTTCGAAATTTTACTACATATCATGGATGGTACTCCCAAAAGGTTTTATTTTAGATATATTGTTGCAGGGCTATATGTCTTTGTGCATGTCTGTTAACAACTCATTGCCATCATCATGAAGCGTGTATGAAGCGGTTTTTGAAATATCATGCCCTGTGGATGATTCTGCCATGTTTATAGCTAGAACGGTAAGCTTTCCCATTTATATCATGTTTATATTGTTGAAAATGTCGTTTCACTAGGTTTTTACGTGGGTTAGGCCAATGCACATCCAAATTTGTAGGCTTAACGACCCACCGGCCGTCAGTCTCCATACACGGGTTTCCCGTTTACCAACAAAACTAGATGCGCGCGCAGCCGTGAGGCAGAAGACGCTTGGTGGCCGTCCACAACGTTATAAACTTAACCTAAATAGTCGGCTGCTGTAAGCTACAATCAGATTTTTTTGTATACCCCTGTTGTCTCAATGATAATAACATCTCATTTCAGACTATATTTCAAAGTTTGATGTTCATTTGGATTATTAATATAACATCGTATTTTGTCATTTTTGGCAAAGACATGCATTTCGTTAGGTATATTGAACATATTTAACATTCTCTAATCATCGTGATTTCGAATTGGTGCCGTTTTCATCACAAAAACTCATTTTATTCTTTTGCTCTTTTGCATTGCTATGCTGTTCTATGGTGCTTTCTGCCTCTTGGTTGCGCACGCATGTTTTCGTGACGTTCCATAGAAATCCATGTATAGGATAACATGGGGAAACTCAACCCCCTACCTGGTGGGCCCAAATGTATTTTCATCTTCCTAAAACTGTTTTTCTATGTCTTACCTCCATAAATGATTGTTTAAACACACCTATTTGTGCATTTAATTAAAATACATGGAGTTACAGCCTGGTCGGGTTTCAATCGTCCCGACACAGACATATGTCACTACAGCTTGTTTTGCTTTCCATGTAAACAAGCATGCGATATGAAAGTCTGGGATTGTGGAGAACACTAAATGGTCTACTGAATAAGCATTAAGTCAAACCTTTAAATTAAAAACACTCTGATAATCGAAAAAATGTAACCGCTAATGAAGTTTACTTTTGCGCATCAAAACTCGTTTATCGCCAGTAACTCTGTGATAAAATGACATAGCAGGAAGATATTTGGCTGATAGAAGGAGGTTAACATGCTCTATGTTTTGACCGAAGGACGTCTGTCTATCATCATTACACTCGGAGAAAACTGGATTGTTTCATTCGTCCCGTGTTTCAATCGTCCCGGCTCTCCCCTACACTTTTAATACTTTGAAAAGACTCTCATTTCGTTTATTTGATGTTGCATAGCAACGCAGCGTTCAGAGCAAAGATTCTAGAACAGAGCTTCAGAGAGACACGTTTTGAGTTCGTGGCCAAGTACCTAAAATATCGGTTTACAGACATAATGAGTCATGTTGTAGTGGTCAACATAAATATGCCCCTTCTGTTATTAGAATGCTAAGCGGAGAAGCATGCTAAGCAGAGATTTAGTATCATTAATTTCTTGTGTGGCTAGCTATTCACCTTATTCAGCCCCGCCCATTTTTTAAATTCCACCAGAGAATGTCTAATAAGACGGGCTCTGATTCCACGTTGTCTTTAAACTTCCGGTCGGCTAGCTACGTCTAGTTAGCTTCATTGGAATAACACGGCAGAAGAGGATAGAGAGGCTATCTTACAGAACAGCCGCTCCAAAGTCAGTTTTTTCCTAACTTCAGATAGGAAAGCTGTATAACAGAAATGTCTTAAGTCACCAAAATCCTAAATAAACGTTCCTAACTTTAGGATGACCCATAATATATGATGGCAGTCATCTCGATAGAGCTCTGCTATCTCAATGTATCGCAATGGATGTACTGCTCAATCGGAAGTTCGGAGACAATGTGGGCAAAGCTAGCGCCCCCATGTTTGCGCGCGGAATAAGGTGAATAGGGATGTTGTATACATATATATGTATGTTGCTAATTGGGATTTATGTAGTTTAGCGTAATGCCATGGTCATTTGATATGAGATGCTTGCACTCGTAACTTCGTCACTTATAACTTTAGGACTGCTATTTAGCACTTTAGCCCTAAAAGTAGCACCTAAGTCTGTGACAGCTTAAAAGAAGTGGCGAGGACTCCTAACTCCTAACGCGATGTTTTGAAATGCGTCTACTATTGTGTAGCCTACAGGAGCTTCCAATCGCGAGGGAACTTGCATTGTAGGCATAACTAAGGGATGCAATAACACCACCAACAACCGAAACTAGCCTACTCATTGTCAACATGTACATTAAATGTAACGTTTCATGTGAATCAAATTAAAATGCTTTCTTTGCAAACGTAGGCATAGGCATATGGTGCCAGATTAATTTAATAATGCTGCTGTGTGAATCACGGTAAGCGCGAATGAAGTGGCCACTTCTTAATGGGACGCACTGTATGGAAGTGGGCTAAGTAAAATAGAGATGTTTCAAATAAGATAAGGTTAATCAGAATTCTACGATATGCCCGCTTGACAACGGCAGAGATAGAACTGGCCTTTGGCCATAGCAACCATCCATTTAGAACGATTGGCCTTCATAGCAACCAAAGATCTGAGCTGTGTTGCAATGTGAGGCAAAGTATAGAAAGGTGATGAAATATACAGACAGGTCAAGAAATATAGTGCAATGTAGACAGTAGTATACAGTTGATTTACAGACAGTGGTTTAGAGTAATATTAAGTATTCCTTTATTCTGAGATACATCTGAGATCTCAAAACAACCCCAGGCTCACAAAACAATCCCAAACAGACATAAGGTCTTTATTGAGCAAATCCATATAGATTATTTGTCAAATAAACCAGTAAAACAGAATTAGGGGATGGAATATATAACATTCCCACTCATAGCTCATATTTTTAAAATAAATCAGTGAAAAAGTATCCTGACAAACAAGTGGCATTTTAATGCCTTGGTCATATTTCATAATTTCAATTCATCTCTAGGTTACCTGATAGCCCAGTCTGAGAAGTGCAAGACGTGTGACATTATTTATTTTTGCAGCCAATCACTGCTGTTGTTTTATTTTATTGATTTGATCTTAGTCATAGAAGCTAAATTCGAAGGCAGGCCACAGGTAAAATCCAACGAACCGCGTTCACCCCGCAAGCCAATAGTTGAATAGCCCTCTCCTAGAGCTTTAGAGGTATTGCCACTGCTCCAACACTGAAAGGCACTGTTAGAATGCTTGGATCAAGCCAGGTTCAGCATAGCGTATGCCACTGTCTGCTCACGTTGGTGACCGGACCAGGGCAAGCACACTTTCGCAGTTCCCACCGGAAATGCAGTCTAGTTAACACTACCCCCTTTCCTGGGAAGTTCCTCAGAGGCCTGGCCCCTCACTGTTCTACAAACATTAACATTTCACACCTGGTGATAGGCAAAGGCCTCTAGACAGGCTTTCATTGAATTCAAGGATAAACAAAGGATGCTTGCATAGGACAAGGACAGGAGAAATACAGTAGACTATAAAGCTTATTCACAATTCTTTCAATGTGTACTGTGTGTGTGTGAGTGTGTGTATGTTTATGTGTGCGTGCCTGTGCATGTGTGCGCGTGTGTGTTCCTCTTCGCTAGCACAGCGGTCATAATAATGCCACACAGCTGTAGAGCACACATTAACAAAGACAATGCAGGATGCCAAACGGCATGATGATTAAGAATCATTTCAATTCCAGTCTAGTTGTTTTTCACACAACTGTTGTCTCGTCTGTAGTTATCTCTTAGCCTCTTATCTCTCACCATCCGCGGTGCTCAATCCGAGGGGCGGGATAAACGGTTGTCTTTTCAAATTCCCTCTGCACGCAATAGGATAGCGCTACAACTCATGAGTCCCATGCGTTTTCCCACCAGCGGAGC
This sequence comes from Alosa alosa, assembly GCF_017589495.1. NCBI lineage: Eukaryota > Metazoa > Chordata > Actinopteri > Clupeiformes > Clupeidae > Alosa > Alosa alosa. The sequence goes on along the minus strand of NC_063193.1, from coordinate 13,990,682 downwards.
TAGTTGGCTAGTTGATCAAACTTTTGCCAAGTTAAAAAAAAGCTTAACTCATGTCGTGCTGTTCGCCAGCAGCAGCATCCATCTTTTTTGTTTTCAAGTAGCAGGGAATTCATGCGGAACCGTCGCAACTCTGCTTTTTCATTTTTTTTCCAGCTCGCAAGCCAACGGAGAGTTGCTAGTCAACCCTTGCTGCAAATTACATTTGCTGCCGCTAGGGTGCATCTAGATTTCTAGGCTAGTTATCCCTTTCATTTATTCCTCATAAGGTGTTGTGATCATATTGACGATAAACAAAAACTATGTACTAGTATTATATTGACACGATTACATCATAGACAGTAAGCCTAAGGAGCCTCACATGCATTGTTGTACATTATGTTAAGAAATATTGCCCAATGAATGCTATTACTCTTACATATCCCATACAGGAAGCATTCCACACAAAAACAGCGGTGAGAAAGAGAGAGAGACAGGGTGAGCTACAGCTTGGCTGTGACCTTGTGAGACCCAGCCCCGCTCCTCCAGATGTAAATGTGTTTGAGGTCAGTAGGCAGCACTTGTAATGCTCAGCTCCGAGGGCCAGAGTAGGATGGGGTCCTAAAATGCCCCTGCCATCTCCACTAAGAGCCTGGTAGAGCATAGGCCTTAGCCAGAGCCCCCTCCCGGTCCTGGGCACAGCAAACCTCATGTCTCATCCGCTTATCATTTCTCCACATCGGGGTCAGACAAAAGTCATTCATTTTATTATATCATTACAGTGTATTCAGTTCCCATTTTGTTGCGAGCTGGGATGCTTCAAAGTGCCAGGACCATGATGACCTCGGAGGGTAAAATGCACTCCTCACATTTATGGGAAGTGGCTGTTGCATCAGAACCCTATCAAGGAATGTAGCAGCAATTACTAAAAAAATACTACTGTTTGAATTTATGTTGGATGATAATCATATGAAAATATTATGTCATCCAATGCAATGTAACACATGAAAAGACCATCTTGATATGTCATTGTGATGTGATGGCTACATTCAGCGCAAAAATAAAAAGGAAAAGCTTTTTTTCTGAGATAAAGAGATGCTGAATTGTGGTTAATAGTATGGAAACTCACCAGTAAGCTATGCAAATTGTGCATTATGCAAATTTGTTGGACTTCACTGGAGAAGGAAATCACCGACCAGATCATCCATGGTCGCATACACACAGCATATGTTGCTATAAGGACATGTTACATGGCCTACTTTGAATTTCGTAATTAGTTTCCTAACGGTACATAAGGCAGGAGGACCTATACATCTGGAAAGAAAATGAAATGGCAATATGAATCCGATCCACATGCTCTGGAGTCCTGGCTCCAGGCAAATGTGCCTTAAAAGTTAAGCCTGCTGTTGTGCTTCACAGTCACTGAACAGCACACACACACACACACACATCCTCGATGCAGACATGCACGCACCAACAGCACACACACACACACACACACACACACATCCTCGATGCAGACATGAACGCACCAGCCCCCACCTTTCATCTAGCCTCAGCTGACGGCCAACTCAAGGTCATTTGCAGCGTTGTGACAGATCTAAAGGCATGTGTTTGCATAAACCCAGACGCTCGCACACTGTACATACACATTGCACACCCATGGAAGGACAGACAAACAAACACACACACACATATATATATGTAGAAACAGATGAGCGTCCGTGCACACTGTCTCACTGGCTCTGCCTTACACACTTACATAAAAAACACTTTAAATAGTATATTAGTAAATGCACTCAGTTAGAAGATGTTAATGGTTATTGCCCATTATTTCCGCCTATTAACAGAGGATTATATATTGATTTTGAATTATATTCATTCTTTTGAGATGAAAGCATGATCATTGAGTTTTTGGGCACCTTGCAGAAACTAAACCATAAAATGAGTGGTTTCATACAGCTTGATGCCGGCAACCACGTAAAATGTAATTTTACATATAAAAAAGTAATGAATAATAGACTGTTATGGAGGAAAACTTGCTGTCTTGCTCTGTAGGAAGAATTGGTGGACTGAGGCATTAGGATGAACAATGTATCATTATCTGTTGTAATGTAGTGACATGCACTGAGAACAGCTATCTGGATTCTAGCAACATCACATGCATATTAATGCTGTATGAGTATTGCACAATGTATCCTCTCATTACATTGGGGAAGGATGCAGGAAGTCAGGGCACATCAAGTAATGTTTTAATGCTTGCATACACTCATACTTGTCATGTAGTTTGTAGATGCTATCATAAATTTCTTTTAAAATAGCTTTTTTATCAGGCCCCTATGTTCAAGTTCAGTCATTTAATTTTAAAGGCAACGATAAGGTGTGTAGTTAATGAATAAAATTAATTTTTTTCTTCTTCAGAAATGTCACTTTAGTCAATTCATTGCTTTTTCTAACAAATAAACGAAATTGACATTCCTGGAAAAAAGTTCCAGCCAAGACGTATCCATAACATAGGCTAATGTTATTGTAACACATCGGCGAACTTGCAGGCTACTTTGAGAAGCTGCACTTTGTGTCGTACATGGAACAAAGTTTGTCCTTAACATAGCACCTACAAACTGAGTTTTTTTCTTGATCTCCCCCTAAATAATCTCTAAACAACCCTTAAAGGAGTACCGTCAAACCGGTGTGACGGGAATGTTGGGAAATGAACTTTATAAAGAATATCTGTTCATTGAACTCAACTTAAGCAATAAGCCCAGAGAGGCCGTAAGTTACACTGATTACAACAGCTAAGGGTGTTGTTGTTAGGCACGACGCGCTAGCGGAGCTTAGCTGTTGTAGAATCAGTGTAACCTACGGCCTCTCTGGGCTTATTGATTTTCTAAAACTGTTGCTATAAATAGTAGTAAAGGTAAGTAAAGGCAAAGCAACGAGAAATGTAACGATTTATTCATAGATAATCATTCTTCCGCCAAGAAATATATTTCCTCTATCTGAATGGTTGCTAAGCAACGTCGAGACACAGCTACTGTAACTTTTGTATCAAGTTATGGTAGTGCAGTAATATAGAACAGAATAAGGTCAAGGTGTATGTTTGTGCTGGATTTTACAACGGCATCGAACGTGATTCAGCCAATCACAATCATGGACCGGAACTATCAGTTTTAGAAATAGAATTTTAGAACCTTCAATTGTTGCGGAACAGAATCTTGTTAGAATGTTCAAAAACCTACACCTTTTAATTTATTTCAGTTAACAAAGAGCTTCTCTGTGTGCTACCCTGTTGAAACTACTTTAAGTCACATAAATCGATGTTGCATTCTGATTGGTTCTCAGAACGTAGTGGCTTTTGCTAGCCTGGATGCCAGCCAAACTTAGCCCCGCCCACAACATTTGAGGTCTGGAAGTTCGGTCTGGACTTGTTCCATGGAGCAACTTTGCCTGAACCAGAGCAGTTCATACCAGAAGAACTCCTGAACGGTTTTGTTCAGAGCTGAAAATGCAACTGTGTTTGACAGAGGACAGATGTAGGTTGCTAGTGACAAAATATTAGCTTTCAGTACAGGGCTCGAATTATCTTTTTGTCTTTAAGGGGGTCTCTCTATCTCATAAAAAGTTGGCACACCCCGCGTATAGGCGATACAATGAAATAGCCTAGGCGCAAGTGGCGCTTTTGCGCAGTAGGCTATATGCGCACGGTAGGCCTAGGCTTTACCTTGACACGCACACAACAGACATAGATTTTTCATAGAAATTGGTTACTTTTAATTCATTTCAACATATTATTGATTATAATAGTCCATATCTCATTTCAATTTCACAATACAAAGAAATAGACCAAACGATTTAGTCTGTGCCATTCTCAATTTCACAACGTAACTCATTTAAACCAGACCACCGTCTTAGCTATCCTCAGTGTCAAACACAATAATGCATGTAGTGTAACTTATAGCCTACACAGGGGAAAAAGCACTAACTGGCAGAAATGAATAAAGCCAGTCAAACTATGTTCTAGTAGGCTAATGTGTTGAACCGTGGAAAACGGTTCATAATAGACGAACAATTTTGGAGTTTGCACTGAGATATTGTCGGGTAGCCATGGAATATTCCGACATCAGAGATTGCTAACAGGTGTTTCAAAATAGCTGGGAACTTTCCGGAGCTCTGAATGGCAGAGGATAGCTAGATCATCAGACAACACAATCATTGTAGGCTGCATTATGGGCCATAATTTATGGCTTTGTCAATCAACATAGAATAGGTGAAGCGCAAGTTCAACACCAAACATGACTTTTCAGCACGTATCAAACCACGTAGGCTAGCCCAATGAACGACTATGCAAATAGACAAAACACTCACATCAAAGCAGGGTGACTTCTTCAGATTTGCGAGTGCTGTCAAATCGATACGGTTTGCTCATATAGTCTAATGGTGTGTTGGTGAAGTGTCATGCTGCGTTCAAGAGCGTAGTGTAGGTCTACGTCCCGTAGTAGCCTATATTTTAATTTAACGTCTTCAATGGTAAGAGATCGCACAGGAATGGATAATGAGCGGTTGTTTAAGATTAAATTACAATGCCAGACACCTTCAGATATGAGAGACCCCCTTAGATTTTTGACTTTGTTGCTTTCATGGGAGCCAGTCCTCACTCTATGGGAGCTCTGCTCCTTCTGGCTCCCACGTAATTCGAGCCCTGTTTCAGTATGGTACGATGTATTTGTAAATGACGTTTAATTACAAAGTGTTTCATTCATCCCAGTTCTTCCTTAACAAAAATGTTGCCATCGCATCTGTTGTAACAGTTGTAACTCTGTAGAAGATATTAACAGTGCAATAACTTTAAAAGACGACCAGAAAACAATGTTAAGGCAATTGTGGAGAAGGATGGTTCAGGTGTTATTCCTACAGGATTCACCCCCTGTATTGGTTAAAAGCCACCTCATAATCACATCCCAATGGAGCAGTATCAGACTCATATTAGGCTTTTACTGGGAAAGAGAGGCTTTTAGAGGCAAAACGTGGCATTTAGAGGCTTCTGCCTACAGATCGATATTTCAGACCTGGAAGAGATTGGTATTTAGCGTGTTTTGAAGCTAAATTGTTTTATTAACAATAGGCTACTATGTGTGGAGAGCATCCACTCGTCATCGATATCTAATTTTTGACAGAGGTGGTGTTTAACGCCTTTTGCATCTGAACTCTTCATGTACAACTAGTGTCATCTTCATTGAAAGCAATTAGTGCTGTGTTCTGTACTGCTCGCCTTCTCTCTTTGTGTGATCTTAATGTCCTTTAAGATAAATATATTCCCACAGGCACAGTAGAAAGCATCCCCCACTAAAAGGTTAACGGCTATCATAAGTCTGGGTAAATAACTGGTTCTGGCTAATATATAGGTCACATACGATGTAGGGCATTCTTTAGAGAAGTAAATGTATACTACTTCAATGTATATAGGAATGTATATGTTTTGTCTATTTGTAGAGGTGTTTATAGCCACCCAAATTGGTAATATTTTAGGTCACAAATTTCACATCCATGAAATTATATATCATATCCAATGAACATTATATAAGATGCTGTATGATGATATACCAAAATAATCCAACCATGCATGTGATGGTCCTGACAGACTTTGCATGAAGCAGTTATGATTGCTCTATGGGAATAGCATAAATGCCACCTGACTAAGATATAAATACATGCTGGTCAGCCACCTCCTATCCTGCTAAATTAGAGCTTAATGCATCTCCAGTTAAGTGACAAGACTTGGCAAAGTGCATTTGTCTTCACCTGCTTGTGTCTGTGCAATGCAAAGTGATAGAGCAATCATTTCACAACCACGGCACTGTAGCAGTGCTGCCTTTGTCACATTGAAAGAATGCTGGCAGGAAGCTTAATAAATATGGTAATATATGCAATTCCAGCTTACCCCCCAGTTTTACATTGCACGTGTGTAGTCAGCCTTTGGGCATATGCATGCTGGCATGCTTATCACAGCATACCAAAAGCCCTACCTCGGAGAGTAGGCCAGAATATTGGCACAGTGGTGGTGGGAAACAGCACAGGACACAACATCTGAAAGTATTATTTCAGTAAGAACTAACAGACCTGCTTAGTTATGCATTTGGAATGAAGTTGTAATCTCACGTCTGCTCCCATAGCTTGGCAGTGGAAACCTGCCATTGAAACTGCCAGCGGTCTAGTTTTGGTACAGAGAGTCTGATAGATGATTTAGACCTACCAAAAGCCATTGGTAGATACTATGTTCAGTCCACAGTTATTCTGTATTAAATAGAAAAGTATATTGATGGCTTTGTGACAGAAAGGGCTAAAAAGCACTACAGGATGTAGGCAGCCGTCTGAAAGTTAATTAAAAGTGTCCCCGTGTCCCTGGAGATGTCATTGTAATGTTACTCCCTGGGTGGCGAGACATAACAAGTTTACCTGGGGAAATGATTCGATTAGCGGACATTCGGGCGGTGTTTACTGTGGCTGGGCGCCAGGCAGAGGCTGGTGGCAGGCTAGGGCAGTGCCCTGTAAAATTGGGGTCACCCAGCTGAAAGGTCCCATATGCTTGCAAAGATGATGAGAGCACAGGGCACGAGCCAAGATCCATTGGCTGACACACACGAGACAGACCACCCATCCATGCACCCCCTACTACCCCAACCCCCAAAAAAAAAAAAAAAATCATCTTGTGGACAGGAAATTAAATCCAAACAATGTGAATAATTTAATGTGGATATCTAAAGTGGCTGCCTGGCTGAGGCTTTATTTGTGGTGGAGTTAAATATAGCAAGAAAGAGGGAAAGAGAAGGCCTGGATATTTCTATATCCCACCTGAAAGGAGATGATAATGGGGTCTTGTGAGCCGCTCGGTATTTGCATTTCTCATCTGACCGACACACCTGGGCCTCCTCTCCTATCTCTGTCCAGCAGAGCTGCTGGACAATGAGGAGTTAGCTCACTGTGGCATTTGTTCTAACATGAGAGAGAGGGAGAGAGAGAGAGAAAGAGAGAGAGAGAAACCTCATTGTTGCTCTAAGAAGAGCCAAAGAGCACAGAAGTAATCCTCCCCTTACCTCTATTCAACCCGGGAGGTCTGAGTTGAAACACTCTCAGAAATGTACCCAGCAGACCTCTAAACTATTTATTGGAAAAAGAGTGCCGTAGCCGAACAATGATGTATTAGCTCGTATAATGAATGGTTTGTCAAGAGTATTTTTTTCAGTCTGAGATTAATATTTTTTCCAATAAACAGCAATTATGGAAATTACACTTCTTGGAAAAAATATACTGCATAATGTCATGATTTTGGGGGGAAACTGTAGAGAATTTAACATTCCACGTATACAGTGTCTTTCAGTTTAACCTTGTCTTTTTGCCTGTATATATTTTTAACTGACACCTGAGAAGTCTGAGAGTAATCTATTATAGTAGAATCAACATGGGAGTAATTCAGTAATGCGAGTGATTCTTCAGAAGATTCAACAGATCAGTAAATAGGCCTACGCCTACGGACACCCAGAGAAAGACTTTTAAATTGTCCCTGACACATGAAGATTTAATATATGCTAATATGAAGTATTTAAGTCTTAAGTGTCTCTGTATAATATTTGATATTGGTATTGATGTTGGTGCACTCAACACCATCTTCAGCTATTTTTGGGGAACTGGCAATGAAAACATTTTATCTGGAGCCCCCCAACAGGCGAAGCACGGATGTTGCGTGTGCTTCAGTCAACATCTGGCTGACACTGCCCTCCTGTGGAATATTGCCTCAATCACTAAAGTATCCAGAAGAGTCGCTTTAACTTACACAACACTTTGCTACATATTAAAATATATTGGCACACTTCATGTAACCGTGTGTTTTATGACAATGTTAAAAATGCTCTGAAATTGTGTTACTCTCAAGAAGGAGCAAAATATTTGACTTGTACACTGCCCACTCAGATCTGCCAGAGATCAAGGGTTTCCAGGGCAGTGATCATTTTGCTGGTGCGTTCTCAGCAATTAATCAACTGAGCCTTCCCAGCTAACACGACCGTAAAGCTATTCTCACAGAGGAGGAAGTCTGTGAGAAGGAAGAAAGTACTTAGTGAGGATTAGAGAAGGGTGTATCAAGGTTACCATTCCACACCTCATTTCATGCTATTTCTCTCCAAAACCACAGGCCTTGCTCCAAAACCACATTTGCTGGACTGTTTCAGTTAACCACCATCTTTTCCCTGTCTCTTTTTTTGTAAAATTTTTTTGGGGATGAATGAATGGCATTTAAAGAATGTGCGCAGGGCCTTTACGTATTTAGCCGGGGCCAAAGCGCACAAGCGCTGGCATCGCCGGCTGCTCGGGGAGCCAACCCTGCCCACAGGGACAGAGCAGCGGAGGCAGAGGGGGGGGTGGTGGAGAGCCTGAGAACGCGTTGTTAGTCTTGGAATCCCACACACTCAGGTTTGAGAGATGAGAAGCCCCTCTGCTCCCAGCTGGCTGACTTGGTGTCGGTGTAAATGTCAAACAGCATCTCACCTCACCCTTCCCAGATGGAGGAGACAACGGAATGAGAGTCGGGGTCCACGCCGTGCTGCGAGCTGGGGCCAAAGGGGGATACACATGCATACATACATACATATATCTTAATGGGAGAGGAAGCGAAAAATAGCTCCTCCAATGAGGATATCTGGAGGAACACTTGTGGTTTAACCGCAAAAGCAGACCGATTTCCACCAATCGTAATTACTTTAAACAGATAAATAGGCCGAGCCGAGTTAGTGTTCCCTGATGATTTCAGCGGTGGTCGCCACCTCATCCTGGGATATTACACACAAAAAGTCTTTGTTCGAACAGCATTTGTCTTTAACGAACCATGACAGCGCTGAAGAAGCATTGCTACCTGCAGAGGGAGATGTAGGGTTGTTCTGAAATTAATATTTCACCTAGTTTCTGGCACACACAAAAACTTTATAACATGTGTCCCTTTTAAACAAAAATATATCACATTCCTATTCTTTTTTGAGATTTACAGCTTTCAAAAAGCACTTTGACTTGTTTTATTAGATTCGCCTTTGGTTTTTTAACCTGCTCCTACTCTCGAACAGATTCAAGTCCATTACCCAAAACCCACAGGCACTTGGAAAGATAGTATTACTCATAATCTCGCCAGCTAGCACAAAGACACATTGTCTGTGTAAGAAAATGTGGGCATAACCTTAAAAATCTCTCTTCATTAGGGCCCATTTTAACCCGTACACTCCCTCAACAGACACATTTTAACCAACAATTTCTTTTCAAAAAAATTCCTAAAAGAACATTTTTTTTTATTATTATTGTTAACATTATGGATTATGTTTTGCAAACATATCAAGACAGGGGCCACACTGTTTTGCTGACACAGCAGATCTATTACCTGATGGTGACTGAATACCAGAAACACTATGCAGCTCATTATGTGCACCATGGGCTTGGACAAATATGAGTTCAATCCACCATTGAGAGAGGTGAAATATGATCAGGCCCTCTCTCTGGGGTTTCTCTCACTGTCCGCACAGACAGGCCACTCACACTGGCGGCTGCTTTGAAATATTTGATCACATACTTGCAAAGCTGTGCATGGGACATGGTTTTGTGTGTGTGTGTGTGTGTGTGTGTGTGTGTGTGTGTGCAAAGCTGTATTATGCTGACACAAGACAAGATGTTTTAAAACTCGATGGAATTGAAGAGATGGAAAGAAATCTTTGAAGTGAATCATATTTAACTTCCCAATTGGAATAAAAAAATATGAATATGAAAAGCATTGATATTTTGTGAGTCTCTCTCTCAAACTCTCTCTCTCTCTGGTGTGCGTGTGTGTGTTACTGTGTTAGTGTGCGTCTGTGAATTTGCACTAGCCAATGTAGTACATACTGGGTAGAATAATAAACAATGGAGGTCTGAGTTACTTCATACATAAGCCCCAGTGGCAGCTCTTACTGATGCATTATAAATCACCAATGGGCCTTGCAGCCAGGTGCTACAACAATGGCTGACTGAGATGGGGAGCTCTCTCTCTCCCTCACTCCCCCTCTCTCTCACACACACACACATTCACCTTGTACACATGCACTCTCAATTTCTGTCTTTACCTCGCTCTGTCTCTCTAGCTCTCTTTTCTAGTGTAGACACCCAAACACACACACATATATGCTCGCTTATGTGCAAACACGCACACACTCAACAGACACACACACACACACATAGCCTCTCTATACTCTCTTGTTTCTTTCTCCTGTCCCCATTTTACTGACTCCAGTGCACAAAGCACATTGTTAAATTAAGCCCCTTGGGATGGGTCATCACACATGGGGGAGGTCATTGGCCAAAGTTTGCTTTCTGAGAAATGAGGTCACATTATGGTCGTATGACAGAGGACACTAACCAACAACTGTGTCAAGGAGGACTGAGGCTTCAATTTGTTGTTGAGTGTGGGCTTTGGTACAGATCATATCCATAGGTTCTACCAGGTTCTATGGTTCTATAGGTTCTGTGTTACAGCTGAGGGTTGTTGGTTGGAATCAAAAATGCTTGAAGTGTCTAAGTGAACAAAATATAGGAGAGTTGCTTTTAAGGTGTCCCAACCAAAAGCCTGTGTTAAATCAATGGATATATCTTTATCTATATAACCACCCAAAATGCAAACCACCCAAAATAAACATTGCCCATGGCACACAGTCAGTGGAACAAGGGTTAACGTCAGCACAGTTAGACTACCATTTCAATTTTCCCTTCTCACTAAACACTCTCAAAGGATATGTAATGTTTATGGCATATTTAAGGGAAGGCAACCCCCTGACCCAACACCCACGTCTGGTTTCGCAAGCTTGAAGAAAATGTCATGTTGTAAATTATTATGGCGGGCATATAGCATTTAAGGTGTTTGAATAACCCAGACTGTGGAGCTCTACAACGGCTACACGGTCCATCCCTCCTTGGGTCAAGGAAAAAAGTCAGCTTTTCCCACCTCAGTCTGTGCCCCAACCTCCTCATTATGACCTAAATAACCGACCGAATAAAACCTGACCAAGACCTTTTTATTCATAACTAGATGTACCGCAGAGCGGTACAAAATATGACCGCCGCCCAGTCCAGCACATTTTTTCCACAAAAATAAATCACGCTGAAAGGCATATATGATTCTAACTGTCTCACTAAATTGCATTATGCACACTCAATTCTCACTGGTATCTGCCAGACAACAAGTACCAAAACATGATTAGTTCATAGATTTCACATGTAAAATTCATTTTATACAACCCCACCCCCATCTTGCCTGTTCATAATTCTGAGAAATTCTTGAATTGTGTGCATGTCTGCATGTACATGTTTATGTTTATGTGTGTGTGTGTGTGTGTGTGTGTGTGTGCGTGTGTGTGTATGCCTGTGTATGTGCCTGTGTGTGTGCATGTGCATGCATGCGTACATATCTACACTGTGTGAGTATGTGTCATACATATGATTACTGTGAATGTATGTGTGTGCGTGTGTATCTGTTTATGCACATGTGTGCATATGGAATGGGTTAACATGACCCCTGGAGGCAAACATACGCAAAAAATTGGTCACCCTAGGCCCTACGGTTCTCAAGATATTCACAGAAAACTCTGTTGGTGTACGGTCACTAAATGTACGCATAAATTATTTTATTGTAAGGCCCCCCATGAACGAAAGTTCACAAAACTTGGCATGCATTCGAAGGGTGTCATAATGATCCTACACATTCAATTTTGTGCAGTTTTGACCATGTCAGCCAGAGATATTGTGATGAAAACACCTCATTTTTACTTTTTTTGGGTTGACATGGCCCCTTGAGATCAACATACAAAAAAAAGGTGGTCCTCCTAAACCCTACGGTTCTCGAGATATTCACAGAAAACTGTGTCTGCCCTACCCTCCTTTCGGGGGTTCCAGTCCAGTGGGGGGGCTACAGATCAAAACGAAAAAATGATGATTCCATGCTATCCATGTGGGGTTACATGCCCACCAAGTGTACCCCGGTCTTTCAGTGTCCCGGGAATCCTTGACGGAAATTTGGCCATGTGAAAAAGAAAAAAAAAAAAATCTGACTAAACCTATATGACCGCCGCTTCGCTGCGCGGCAGTCATAATAATAAGTTACACTTGGTTCGTTGTGGTTTTGACAGTATCATATTAATTTCTGCTGTCTTGCGTCTGGACTGTATAATGTGTTGTTACCATTTAAGAATGTCTTAATTTACTGAAGACTATCTCGCTGAGAGAGTTCTGTGAGAATATCCCTTGTTTATTCTTCAGGAAATAGAGGAAAAGGTCTTTACGTTGCCTAATATGTTACATCTTAGGATACTTTGAAATGTGTTACTACATCTTAAAATAGCTGAAAACTGATGCGAAACAACCAGGATTCTACCTGTTTGCTTATTCATGAATTTAATGGATCACATCCATAATAATGTTTACACTAAACATTTCACACAGGGATTTTAATCAGGTACACTTTTTTGTGAAATTTAGTGGATTCGGTGGTCAGGGTGTGCAGTAAAAATGTCTATATACAGTCCTGGGTCTGGAAATAGAAAACAAACATTGTGGCATGATTCAGTATGAAAATATTGTAAACAAATAATGCAGCTGAAAAGTAAACACAAAATTGATAAATTTAACTTACATTCTTGGACTGTGTCTGCTGAGTATGCTATAAAAATATAACAGATGATTTATATGAGAATATGACAGTCGCCTTGTTAGACGTGTGATCTGTTTGCCTTGTTTGTAAATCTTTAGATGCTAAAGCACATGACACAAAACCTCAAATAGCTCCTCGTACATTTGCATCAATGTATTTTTCAGATATACACAGGAGAGGTGTTCCTAGAGCTGTAGATAAAGGATTTCCCACAGCTGCCAATCAACAACCAAGCCTATTTAACATTGCACAACATGAAGCAGGATACAACGACAATGCCAAACATGCCACATGTTGTACCCAAGATCTGTAACAATCCTCCTTCCAGCAACCAAAGCAATAAAAACAAAATGTCTAACAATGCAACCTTCGTACTAAAAAAAAAAACATCACCACCAACGGAGCATTTCACTTGGATTATCCAAGAAGGCAGACACCTTCTTTCATCAGTGTTTCGCTGAAGAACAGTAGTGTCTGGCGTCCCAGACCCACCCCCCTCCACACTCATTTCTCTGCCAAAACTTTTTAAAGTCATTCTTCTTTGTTGCATAACCAGACAAAACCTTGATGCAGACACCAACAAATACCAACAAATTCTTCAGTCAATCCTCTTCATTGCTGTTGCCATTTATGATCCGATCAGCAACATAACCATCCAAATCGTAAGTGCTTCATGCAGGCACCAACAACTAGCACTCCAGAAACACAGCGACAAGATTTCAAAATCTCAGTCAATTCAGGTTACAACATGAACCCAAGTAGTCTGTGTGCGTCTTAGCCATAGCCATTGGCTTGCCTTTTCAGCAGCCTCAGATAACTCTTTTACAGCTCCTTTGTGTTGTGGCTGACTTTGTTACAAAGCGTCTAAGACCTATCTCCACTGGTCTTGTGTGTGCTTGCCAGCCGCGTCCACTCACTTCTGCTACCAGTTCTGTATATTTGGAATTCTTCCTTTAAGACTTCATCATCACATCTTCAAAGGGAATACTTAACTTAGTAAAGCAGATGATCTGCTCACACACCCCCACACAACACCATGTCTGGTCTCAAAGCAGTCACAAGGGGCAGCCGTGGCCTCCTGGTTAGTGCTTCGGACTTGTAACCGGAGGGTTGCCGGTTCAAACCCCGACCAGTAGGAACGGCTGAAGTGCCCTTGAGCAAGGCACCTAACCCCTCACTGCTCCCCAAGCGCCGCTGTTATTGCAGGCAGCTCACTGCGCCAGGATTAGTGTGTGCTGAGTGTGTTTCACTAATTCATGGATTGGGATAAATGCAGAGACCAAATTTCCCTCACGGGATCAAAAGAGTATATATACTTATACAACAATACACTATTGTACTTGGGTTGCCTTGCGACATCCACCAGGAGCTTCCAGTCCCGTGCTTTGCCCCATCTTCCTGTATTGCTTGTATTTGCCTCACAAAACACAAACAAAACACGAACAAAATTCAACTGTCCCTGTCATTTCCCGGCAAAGAGATAACCTCAACTCTCTTGTTCTCACGGAAATACGCCAGTGATTTTAGAACCTGATTTGTTGAGTATCCTACCTAATCTGATGAGTGGTTCCTACAATGAATTTATTGTGGTTAGTATCAATGATGCATAGCTCTCCTCTCAATACCCATTTTAACGTCAGATTATCCATTTTCCTTGTTTTTCTTGAGAAACCGCTGTTAAATGTCTAGCTTGCTCTTGCTGCTTGCTCTTCTCCTGTGCTGTAGACTTACCCCATGCTTTCTGACTGGTACCAAGACCAATACCATAACAAAGATATATTATTGAAACATTGAAACAAATATAGGCAGAGACATCCCCAGGACTATGATACTATGATATTATACATATTATACTGTAATAATATTCAATATCCTCTGAGCTCTTGCAATAATTTGAAATATTCCTTGCCTGCTGAGATATTGGTCAGTGGAGATTCTTCGGAGTTTTTAAGATTTGTGTATTGCCAGATTAAGCAATCCCACTTTGATTAACATGGACAGATGAATGATCTTTTATTTTCTGTATAAATACATCAAGGTCAGTACATCTCTACTGCCACATCCCCATGATCTTCCATGGAGGATGTTTATAGCAGACACTCATATCCGGATGGTGAAAGGACTCCATTGGACTACCTGTATCAAACATGAATTACACTCTGCCCATCCAAAGCACATCTGAATGTATGTATAGTAATGTTTGCATACACATTTCAGAAACTGTCATCAGATCAAGCTAAGTCAACAAACCCTGACAAGTTTAATACACTCTCTTAACTAATAAATCAGCCCCATATTGCTTAAATATTTACACAGGTCTACAGTATTTGGCAACACAGTGGTTGTGTAGGTGACTGGTGACTGACTTGGACCAATTTTCCAAAATAGACAATGTTACATTGACTTTGGCATGGCCAGCCATTACTCAGCATTCCTGTTTTGCTTTTTGTTTCATCCTAATTCAGCAATGGAAAATAATCAGTGAGGGATGATTGCATTAGTTGCATGGAACAGCAAGAAGTTAATACAGATCGGGGTCAAAGCAAATTATGAACAGAGGGACATTGACACCGATGAGTTAAGATATCTACTTCTGCAGGCCATTTATCTTCCTATTTGTATTCATATCCTGAAGGGAAATGTGTAACTATTATGTAAACAGTGTTTATTATTAATTTGAGAGGAAACAACAATGTGATTGAATAAATATGAAGTATATTTCTAATGGCACAGAACTAAAACCATTCAAGTTTTGATGGAATAGTTGTAAAATAGAGAGCAAATTTGCCTTATAAGAGTACAAGCTGCTCACAAATATTAGTGCTGATGTGAAGCATCTGCCAATTTGAAAGCAGTCCAAGAATTTCGACTCTGGCCTGTGAAGCACACATTTCTCCTCTATGCTCTGCTCTCTCTTAGTCCTTGAGCCAAACTGCTATCTATTCCATCTAAAAGTAATATCCTCAGGATTTTTACTTGGGACCCGACAAATATTGATTCCATGCTTTAGCATGTGAGATGGCTTTTGTGCAAACTATATCAGATGCTGTGGAATCTTTTTTCTGCTTAAGCAGCACGAATAAATAACAAAAGGTGTATTTATATAGAGGCAGCAGAGCAGAAGATGATTTCCATTAACTATATTAGTTCTGTTTGAACTGAAGTGTCATTTACCATATGTTTAGAAATTAACATGATGATCACTGATAAGCTAGACATTTCTGTACTATATCACAATATTATACATTAATTGAGAGAAATGTTCTCTCTATCTGTCTGTCTGTCTGTCTGCCTGTCTCTCTCTGTGTGAGGGCGAGTGTGTGTGTGTGTGTGTGTGTGTGTGTGTGTGTGTGAGTGAGTGAGTGAGAAAGAGAGAGAAATGGGACAATGATTGCATTGGCCTTCGATTGAATTAAACTTCTATATTCACTGAACATATTTCTATCTTAACAGTTAAATGCATAAAAGGTAATGAGCTTTTTCTTTTGGAATCAAAAATTAAACCAGAACAAAAAAGCTGTTGAAAACCTATCTTGGAAAATAGATATATGGCACATATTTTGAAAATGTACACCTGAACACCTGGAAGCCAAATGTCATTATTACCTCTTTTTATTCACGTATGTGTATTTACAGCAGATATGTTTTATAAAGTTTTACTGTAGTAGAGCAGAGTTTAAAAAAAGTCACAATAATGGATGTAGTCAACAAGTCAGTTTCTTTCTTGTGATTTGTACACCAAGGCTCCATGTAAGGCCTTTGCCTTTTTAGAATTTAAGCCCTATCTGTGACCAGATGTTCTGTCTGCTATTAAACTGTAATTATCCATTAGTCATCATTACCTAATTGTTGGGGTTGTTATACTTAGAAACTGTTTGACAAAACACAAGCTGATTGTACAGGATTGTATACAATTGAGGTGCACTAATGAAACTATCAACTTATAGACGTGTTGCTCTTACATAGAAAATAGCAGGGACATGACACTTGGTGACATACATACAAATCAAGCATATAATTAAACACCTTTGATTCTGTCTTATACATTTACATTTCAATGCATGGGGGGCACATGGTCATGTCACTAACCATTTCTTCTAAGTGATTTTAGGACACAAAACAGTGCATTTCAAGCTACAGAACGATGGTTTAATCTTGGACAGACATTTACCATTTAGACTCATGTTTGAGTGCAGTGTATGCACATCGGTAAATTTGTGTTGTCTTGAGTCATGTATACATAACAGTCCATGAGTCCAAGGAATTAGACTGGCATATCTTCACTTTTCTGTATTTAAGTTTTGGGGTAGTCACTTTTCAGAACAGGTTTCAAACTAACTAACCATGTATGGGATTAAGATGACAGTGATTTGCATGCCATTTCTATCCTGTTTTAAAAATGTATGTGCTTAACCAGTAGGCCCTATTCATTATTTCATTACTTCCTAGAGCTATTTTATCTGATGGGCTAAATCACAAAAAAATGAAATTAAGAAATATAGCACGTACATTTGTTCTCATTTGATTTGTCCCAAAAATACGAGTTAAACGCACAATGACATCACTAAAAAGATGGACATCCTTGAGACTACTTCACAGTACATAGCGATTCTGAACATTCTTATGACTCAACTTGTATGTCTGAGTTTTATATATCAGAGTCTTAAGTAACAATGTGTCCTAACAGGATCCGAGCGAGCGACTGTCTTGTAGCATTTAATGCTATCTGTCCACACTGAATCTGTTAAATATACCCTTCTATTGAGTCATATTTCTTATTCAAAGTAGCAGAGCAATGCTAGCGACAGAAAGAAAATGGAAACGGGGCATCTGAAAAAAGTTCTCAAAATGTCGCATTGCACAGTACTGCTTCGCATTGCATTTTGTCAGGACATTCCAATTGAAAACAATGTAATTAAAACAGATTTTATCACTAATGTTCGCTCTCATCACATGCTGTTAGGACACGCTGTCACAGTGATATGTTGTGGTGATGGTTATGGGATGATGGAAGTATTGTCTGTATGTATGGCCTTTACCATTCCACTTCACTTCTGGTGATCACAATGACCAATTCTTGACTCAGGTCAGAATTGTACAAGAGATATCAAAATTCTGTTATGATGTTTCTCATTATTTTATAACATTCTCTGGACATGTATGTGGTTATGTACATAAGTGATCCATTATGTTTGATATTTTAAGAATCTACTGCATTTATTTTCTTTCAACGTCACCAGTTCTACACCATCAGAGCCCCACTGCACACAAAATAAGGGACTCACTACAATGGTAAATCTGTAAATACACATAGAAATATATATATATATATTTATATAAACAATGAAAATATAGGCAATATTCTGGGTTGCTTGGTTGTGCAAGTTCATGTGTATAATGAGATGCAAAAAGAAACAAACGAAACAAATAAACAAAACAGATTATTTAAAAAACATTCTCAAAAGCTGGGCATTTGTGGGTCTTGAGTTTCTTCATGGTCTTTTTGAACTCCTTGCTGGACTTGTCCCATTTGTGAATGCCTGTCAGGAGGTACTGCTTGTCCACCTTGCGGCCCATGATCAGGTAAGTGTTTCCCAGGTTGTCTAGTTGCTGACATGGGCAGTCTGCTCCATTCTTCAGGTACAGCACGAGCTTCTTTAAGTCCTTCTTCTTTAGTGTGCTTTGCTTAAGTATCTTCTTCTTCTTCTGCAGGATCACCTTACGGTCATTCTGTTCCCTTTTGACCTCCTTGATTTTGGTCTTGATGGCTGAAAGAATAGGTTGAAGAAGTGTGACAGTTAAATAAACTGAGGTGAGAGGCAAGTCATATTTTCCCTCAAAACACTGGTGGCTTCTACCCCCCACACCCCTCATCTTGTACAAAGAAGCATTTGCCAAAAAAAGAAAAATCAGAAAGAAAGAGAAAAAAGCTGAAAAGTTATAGTAGCCCTTCTGGCTTCAGAGCACAATAATAATCCAAAGTGCGTCACATTCTCCCTTTCCCTCTGGGAGCAGGTCACAGTCAGGCCGAGCGGCAAGAGAGGCTTGTATTGCAAAGGGTATGCCTATCGGGCAGCCCAAGACCAGGTCCCACAAAGAGGAGATTAGTTGACTAAGTAACGCTAGAGAAAAGAGCACAAATAGGCGTAAAGGTTTCAGTATTACCTATTATTAAAGGTTTACAGTCCTAGGTTTCCAAAGGTTTACAGGTTTGGCTTCCCCTTCATTAAGGTTTACCCATCTATCTAAATAGCAATAGCTACCTACCTCAAAATACTACTGTTGTTAATTTACTCAGATATGATGCCATGAATATGAAATATTTTTGAACTCGCTGGACTTGTCCCATTTGTGAATGCAAAACCCTTGTTTTATCTGTGTGTCTTCTGTTCTTTCATTCACAGGGAGCAAACACACTAATGAAAATGTTAATTTTTGTCGAAAGTGACTTTGGTTAAAGGCACCTAAAAAGATTAATACATACTGTAGTGTAAATGTATCATTTTCTCTTGTCCCTGAGCCAGCCAATGCAAACTAGTCAGTGTGGATACAAAACCTGACCTAAATGTAACTTCTTAGAGCACATTTAAGACTTTAAGAGGGCTTGTAATCAATAGCATAACTCTTTTAGAAAGGCCTGGGGGTGTGTGCATGGGGGGTGTGGAGGAAAGGATAGGGCATATATCATGATCCCAATCCACAGAAAGACGACATGCCTTATGCCCTTTTGGCATTTTGTTAACTCAGGAAATTTCAACTCCAGATGTAACCTGATCTTTGAATATTCATTCATGGGAATACACCCGTTATGAGCCTGTGCCAATTAGGAATAGGTCAGTGGTCTTCTAGCAGTCGGACATCTGAAATATCAAACGGGACAGATGGACCTGCCCTCAGTCCATGAGTCACTGTCTCCCTAGAATGTGGAAAAAGAAAAGTGACCAAAAATGAACCATGCCTCATTTCCTTGATTTCGTCCGTTGAGCAGTCCTAGGCCAGACTGACCGCTCCGACTTTCATCTCTCCTTAATCCCACACTTCTCCTTAGATTTGCTTAAATCTGCTTGATCTTTCACTAAACTCTCTTTAACCTCTTAATCTGTTTGTTTCCCTCACCTTCTCTGCCGTACGTGTGCATGAGTCAACCCCAGAGGGATCGCTCTTCAACCCATGAACATGAGGGTGCCCTCTTTTGCTTCTATCAGTCCTGATGTACAAAGCAACTCGCCACAGCACACTACAACACTTATCTTAACAGCGGCGATGGGAAATGAGTAAGACATTGCATACTGTATGTGCATCTTCATCACTTCCACTCTCTCCGTCACGCTGTGGTTTTGCCTCGTGACCCTTGTGTAAACTTCAGGCTTTTTGCCACCTAGACAGTAATTTCGCTTAATGATGGTGAGGTTTCCCAAGAGGCATGAAAACTCTGACACCCAAGCCGAGATTTACTGCTAATTGTTCCATAAAAATCACTGTCAGTCGCCATCACACGCCGGGGACTAAACCATGGTAAAAGTAATCCTTGCCCATATCTCTTTGAACCGTGACTTATATTCTTAGCAGCTCGTAGAGGAAACAGCCCTCCCTGGAAGGAAAAAAAAGTGTGAGCCGTGTAGGGTTGTAAGCACTGCGTGCTATAGAGTTTAAAAAACTCATGCGAGCCCCATGCTCCCAGGAAACTAGGCAAAGTGGCAGTGCCCATCTCTAACACCTTCAGACTTTCACAATTAATGACCATTGTAGAAAAAAAACTGTTTTTCCAGGTATTAACAGTGCACATGGTACGGATTAAGAGCCTTTATCCGGCGTCTCAGTCCCTTGAACTTATTCTTGGAGGTGGCTTAGTCTTAAACTGAATCAAAATGGGCAGCATTCATAATAAGCAAAGTAATAAAGAGAAGCCCGAGCCCACCCAAGGAACCACTTTATCTGCTTCAGATCCCGCTTTAACAAAGCTATGAACTTTCTGTGCACCTTAAGCTTCTTGTGCTCTGAGTCACTATAGGCAGAATGTTACCCCGTTCTGGAGAACATCTTTGCAGTTGGTTTAGCAAAAATAGCTTCAGGACTGCAATATAGAACTTTTTCCCCCCTCCAACAACATTTGACAATCACAAATTATCTGGTCTAATGTCTCCTGGGGACTACACTATACTCTCCTTCCTACTCAATATCACAGAGCATTATACAAAAATGCAATAAGGATGGTCCGAGTCCAAACACCACATGAAACCATTTAAATGTTAAGCAAAAGCGCCAGATATAAATTCTGGCCTTAATCCTAACAAAGATCCCCTGGTACTTCATCTAAATTTCATAGTTTCCGAATCTTATCATAGCAGACAGTCAGACCATGAGAAACATGTCAATGCAGGGGTATCTGTATACGAACTGTACCATGTGCATTTATAAATAGAGCGGAATGTGTGTCTGTATTTCATTACAGAGCAACAGAGGGGCCTATTTTATCAAGTTATTATCTTGTAGAGGATTCACAAACAGAAGCTCATTCTGCCTAAATGAAATTCTCAGCAGAGAAACGAGCACATCAGGATTACTGCATCACTGGAGACAGCTCTTGTAAATATTTAGTCAGACAACATACTGAGCTATAACGAGTGACCTCTTTGCCCCTCACATAAACCAAGCATGCATCTCTATTATATATGACACAGTAATCTATGGCTGACCTAAAATGAAACCTGCATCATCAATTCTACGCTTAAGGGAAAAAGTTCAGAATTAAACCAGACGGTGGAAACGCCCGAGGAGTGTGGCGAGGGCCAGTGGCCGCCCGCCCCCCTCCACTCAGCGGTCATTGGGGGTGTTTAACCTTTTGCTCTGACCTGCGACCCCTTACTTCCTCTCGGCCCTTCTCCGCATGGAGGGCCAGGCTCCTCTCCGGCTTCTCTGGGGCCGCGTCGTAAACACAGCAGGAGCGCTGCGCTCAAACTATTCACAAACATGGGCTCTGTCTGCCAGGGGGAGCGAAAGGGGCAGGAGCCGGAGCATTGCTGATGCACAGCGTTGTTTACTGCCTCCCAGAAACAAGAAGAAGAAGAAGAAGAAGAAGAAGAAGAAGAAGAAGGAGGAGAGGGAGAGGAAGAGGAGGAAAATCGAGCATGCGTCATTTACTACAAAAGTGCATGCAGGCCTTCAATTGAGGGGGCTACAAAGTTTGTTGCCGGGGAGCATAATAAACCTGCTGCGACGGGTGTAAATCATGATAGCAGCCGAACTGCAGCTGCAAATCTTTCACCAGCTCGGGTCGAGGTGACGCTGTCTGTTAAGTTACAATCATTGCCATTAAAAGATCAAAGCGACTTGGAAGAGGTTCCACTCTAGCCTGCTGTCACTGAAATGTTTCCAAATGATTACAGTTAAACCAGTATCACAAAGAAAAAAAAGACCATCCCCCATCCCCTTAAGGAAAAAAATGAAATAAATAAACTATTCTCAAAATTACTAATAATGATTACAGTTTTGTGTAACTGTTGACAAAAGCGTGTTGTAACACTAATAGTTGCTACAGATGCCTCTCCCCCACCAGTGAAGATTACAGGATAACAAATGAGCCAGTGATTAAATCTCAGGGTCAGCACTCATAAGGCGCTGCCAAAACAAACACAGTCGCCGCTCAGGGAGCTGACGGAACGGTACACAAGCTTGTCTCCACATGTGGAGCCACAGTCACCTGCAAGATATACGGTTCAGGGTTAGCAAATCAGTTAACATCAGGACTAATAAAACGTCAGGGTCCACTTGGGTTATTTTTGGGCCACACAAATGTTATCATGATTAGGCTTAATTGCTTCAAGAATGGCATCATTTAACAGTCATCGTCAGGGACTAGTGCTCAGATGTCAAATCAGATATCAAGCATGAAGGATGCAAGGCCATGGAATTATAGCCAAACCTATCCTAATTTTAGTCAGTGGTGACTTGAATGGTCTTTTAAACTGTTGCATGATTCCATGCATTTATGCAATGGGAGACCATAATGGTACACAGATATTTAAATAAAAGCTCTCTGTCAGATCTTCTGTTTATTCCAAATATAAATATAAATCCTATATTAATTACATGTATTACATATTCAAGTGTCTTATTTTTTTTATCAATCATTTTAGGTTCTTCGCTGATTTGGTCATAACCCTGAAAATGAGGTAAGAATTGAGATGTGGCACTAGGCCCTCAACGACACCATACGGTGTCGAGTGATCACCCTGAGCAGGGGTCAGTCTCGGGGTTCTTGTCACTTCCCAAGGGCCAGACAGCAGAACAAACACCCCAGTTTATTGCCCCAAATGACTGCCAAGTAAAAGGTTTTACTACCACTTTGGATCAGCTCTCTTCCATTACATACAAACTGATAACCTTGAAATTGTAATGTTAAAACACGGTATGGATTTATGGTGGTCACAACTATTCAGTTGTTTTCATGACACTTAAAATGCCTGTGGGTTTCAACATTGATAAACTCTTGGTCAACTTAGTGAACTGCATGACTCGTTTAAAAATAAAAGTAATCATTCATCTGCCCTCAATCTGACTGATAGCAATACATTTATGTTTTTCATGCCATTCATTTTCCATTGACTTGAGATGGAATACAAACTTGATCAATGTTGCCTTTATTTGACAACTTTTATTTGTTTGTTGAAGGCAGCATTCTGCAGCCAAAATCACAATGGGCCCTCAGTCCTATCTCTTGAGCATTCTTTTTTCTGTATACATAACAACCACTATCAATTCAGCTATGAATCCCAAGACAAGAGAGGGATGGCAGTGGTGTTTTTCCACTCTTGAGAACATGTTTATGTAAAGGGATTGAAGGGATTGAGAAGCTTCCATAAAAAAAACCTGAATCCGTGATGAAAGACACCACCAAGGCATAATCTAAATCACAACAACACTTTTTAAATGCATTTCTGGCAAAGAAACCTAATGACAAACAAAAGCCCCATGACAAAGAAATACAGACAGGAGAACCATACAGAGGAGAGAGCCAGAGGGCAGGTGAAATACAACAGAGAGAAGAAGAACAAGGAGGCGGAGGACAGCAGAAATACAGGCTTCACTATGCATTCCCTTGGCCTTGTGAGGATGAAAGTTAATGACTAGGCCAATCAATTTTAATGTAACGTCTTGGCAAAACACCATCTTATTGTGAGTATACTGTTTCATTTTTTGATCTAGCTACTGTACTGACTACTAAAGTTATTCATTATACTCATTTTAAAGATCTGTATCTGATAAATCAAACCAGCAAATAATAATAAAAAGTGGTGTGTAATTGTTTCTCAAGTTAAAGAAAATAGTAAATTGTAACTTACAACCAAAGTGGCTAACTTGTAAAAACTGCTTACCGAATTCACTGGCACACATGTGGTCCAAAATA
This sequence comes from Alosa alosa, assembly GCF_017589495.1. NCBI lineage: Eukaryota > Metazoa > Chordata > Actinopteri > Clupeiformes > Clupeidae > Alosa > Alosa alosa. Next base: position 13,966,593 of record NC_063193.1, on the reverse strand, counting down.
GCATCAGCCTTCATCTCGTCGTCACAGGGGGGACAGACAGGGGAGAAACCTGCAGGAGGCAAGATGGGGTCTGGTCAGACAAAAGTGGATCAAACTGAATTTAAACCGTCAATGCACAAACCAATGCACTAGGCAATCGCCTGCAAAGAAAATCAAAGGCTTATTTGACTATGTGAAGAAAATAAAACAGTGGCAATTCCTCACTGTCATATTCTATATACATTTTACAGTTTTCTTATGTAAAAAAACAGTACTCTCACAGAAAAACTGAAGTTGGCAACAAATGAAGCAGTGCATTAAATATGTCTACTTCACTATAATACATAGTACTTTCTCCTGTCATTGTCTTCAAAATTGAATACGCCTATTTCACTATTATTTTACTATTAATTTAAGATAGCAACACAATGAATCCAAGGCCACGGGAGTTGTGAATTTCATGTTCCTCAAATAATAAATGCAGCATGCAAACAAATCTCATAACAGACAGTTTACTGGAATGTCATCATCAAAGTCATCTTCACAGCATAATATAACAAACTAATGTTTCCTTTATACTGTAAAAGGCCACAGTATAAATCTAATTGCTTAAGATTTCATATAACAACTAGTGTTCACTGTATTCACATGATGTGATTTGGTTACGAAAATAATATCTTCTGCATCTGCAGAACAAAGTAAATGTTAACAAGGAGGAACAACAATGATAAAAAGATAAAATTGACAGATTGATTGTCTTAACCCAAATCACCACTTTTGTACCTAGCGTTTTTATTTTCACTTTTATTTTTTTGTTCTTGCATGTCTTCTTACAAGGCCTTGTATATACTAAACTAACTGCAGCCCAGAGTAAATGGAAAATGTGTTTACCTTTGAAACACAGTGCTCTTTGTAGTCACTTGTCTACTAATTACAAGTATTTGACAAATCCTTGTGGAAGTTACACCCAAGTGAAAATGCTTGTGACAACAGGTGCTACTCAGATAATCAAAAGGATAACATTTTTTTCCAGTAAATCTTTTCTACTTTTTCCAGTGCATCTTCTCTACAATCTACAAATCCAAAAAATATAACTCATTCGAAGAGGTAAACACCATTGAACCAAGGAGTCATGACTTGGTAAATTTATTTGCACACAAATTAAATTAAAACTAACTTTAAATGAAAAACGGTATGTGGACATGAAAAACAAAAATCAGCAGCCACACTTCATAACTAAAATTTAGCATGAGAAAAAAAAGTGTTTGCAAACATAGTTTGAACAGGTTCTGGGTCTGTGGCTATAAACGGCAGGACAGTTGGTTTATTTATCACAAGTGGCGAGTGACCGGGGCTGAGGTATGCCTGTGTGGTCTGAGAGCTGTCTACCTTAAGCAGCTGTGCTGGTTACTGAAGAGCTTCTTACCCCTGCTGTGCAGTGCCCCCATCAGAAGCACTTCTGCTATATGCTTCAGCCACAACCATTGCCACCATTGCCATTTAATTGATTCTATTGTTTATATTCCCATTTTTTCCTCATGTCTTGACGTACATAGACTGAGAGTTTCATGGAAATTCCCCTTCGATTTATGAGCCAGCCATCTCAGTTAGATGTACTTTCCCTAGTCTCTCGCAACTGACGGCTCTGAGCCTTTCCAGGAGAAGTGCTTTCTCGTGCCAGGAACACTGAGAAAGTGATAAAAGCACCCTGTGATGCAAACACTGTTTTTCGGGGCACAGAACGTTTCCAACATAAATTCACCATCTCAAAGCCGTTGCAGAACTTTCTCAGACAAAAAATGTTTGTGTGTTTGTGTGTGTGTGTGTGGGGGGGGGGTTAATGCAAATGCTGTTAGTATCTGTGAAGGTAGTAGAGTCAGGGGGAGATAATACCTAACCCTTTTAAAACAAAAACTGACACCTCTATACTCAAGCATCTGACCAAGACTGCTCTCAGGCATGTAGCACAAGGCAATGTGAGTGCACAGGACTTTAACATCTCTGTGGGGTGTAAAGACAGTGGGAAGGGTTTTACAGCAGTAGTAGCCTTGAAGGGAATCACATTTGCAGAGGTGACAGAGCAATCTTATCAAATGTGGGACAACCTCTTTTTTTATCTCGGTCTGTGTCATTAGCTAACTGAGGAGCTAATAAATGCCTGTTTTGGGGCCTGGGGGTACTAAGGGAGAGCAAGAGCTGTTGATCCGAACGATGGGTTCTAGCTGTTTTTCCTCGGGTGAAATAAGTAGATACACACAAACGTTTGTTACTGGACAACATCCCAGTATGTGCTGGATCTTAAACATTCAAAATCAATTGCTACCAGCTGTTAAACAAGCATGGCAATATTAATTTCGAACAATGTGCTTGGTAAATAAAAACTAAAACACTTGGTTAAAGACATACTAAATTTTAAGGACACAGAAATCTACCAAAAAACTACCACATCACTATCACATTTTGAAATACAGATCAAAGAATGTTGAAGCTATAGGCTAAAAAAAAAAACAAGACTGATGAACAGGTCCAAAAGGTGGTTAGCATGGGAGTCCTGATCTACAAACAGACCTTGTCCCCTGAAATAACAGTCTACCGCTTTTAAGAAGGCAACAGTGTCACTTCTCACAGAAAGCAAAAGGTGTGACTGCTGGTGTCACATCACCCTGCATGCATACAGTTGACTTCAAAATGTCAGCATGTCTCTCAAAGCCAAATCCTAAGTGTTAGTGTTTACACTGCAAGGTCTTCTGCAAGTCACATGCTGTCAATTCCCACATTTTTGAGACGTGGTATACTCTGGATGCTGCCAAGGTGTGGACAAGGAGTGAGGACATGTTGTGGGCAACACTGTCACTGTGTGACATACATACCCTCATTTTGTGGTTACTTGCCCCATCTGCAATGCCATTCATGTCTGACTTAGAGGACCATTGTGTAGCAGAACTTACAAGGCATTTCTTTCTTAAACAACAACAACAACAACAAAACACATTTAAATTCAGCATTCCTCTTCCTTGTGTCCTCATTATCAGTCTCAGACCTGTGCTGCATTAAAACGAAAACAAAGAGGTTTGTGTTACCTGAAGGCTTTGAGGCTTCTGTAGCATTAGGGGTGCTGATGCACACGTCGCCCAGGGGGAACTTGTCGCAGGTGAGCATCTCGGGCCAGGGGAAGCCAAACGCCTCCATGATCGGGGTGCAGGCGTCTCGGACATTCTCGCACAGCCAGCGACAAGGGTAGATGGGTGTCTCCATGCAAACTGGGGCAAACAGGGAGCACAGGAAGACCTGGGTGCTAGGATGGCAGTTCTTGTGCACCAGAGGCACCCAGCTCCCAGCCTGTTGCTTCACCTCGGCCATGGTCTCATGCTCCAGCAGGTTAGGTAGCAGCATCTGGTCGTAGCCAACGTTGTGGCAGAGTCTCAGGTCCTCAGGGATGTCCACACACTGAGGTGGCTTGTCATAGATGCGCCCACTGGTGTACAGGTCCGACTTCCAGCTTGGGTCTGCATACTCATATTCTGAGGCACTGCTCACAGGGAACATTGTCATGGCCAACGCCACAGCAATGCCTCTCCAAAAACCTAGAACAGCAAAACACTTCATTGTCTGAACAGTCACTGGGAAAAAAATCCAAAAATATGTGATGCTCTCAGTATGGAGAGCTAATTGTAAAAAAAAAAAAAGAAAAACTGAAAATAATGAAATCTTCTTCGTGTAGAGAACCTAAATAAGATGACCAAAAAGACCTGGAAAAATGTTAAAAGTTGAGTTTCTGGAAATCCGATGCCGACAAAACGGGGTTCTGCAGCTGAGTCCGGGTGCTGACTCACACGGCTGCTTGCCAAGAGAGCATTGCTTGAAATGCCCAAAGTGGAGGAACAAGGGGAGATTGTGAAGTACTTGTCGACCAATGGAAATGCTCCGGGACCTTTTGGCACGCACATGTCAATCAAAGCGCTCAATTACCCAGTGAATAAAATTCGGTGTAAACTTCCACGCCTATCTCCCTTCCGAGTTTATCCAAGTTTATTTCTACCCAGAAGCTTAGGTACATTGTCTTATTGAAACTCTTGCAACAAGTCTCAGTTAAGGTGATATGGTACAGCCGCTGAGGCACTGACAACTAGGCTATTTTAAAACAATGCATGTTTAAATTCGGACATGACACGGATGTGCTTGAATCTTGTATTTATTTCGTATTCTAGAACAATGACACCAGTAGCCTACGCGAACAAACTCTTAAGTTTGGAGGTTCATACGTTTTGATACATGTACCCTACCTTTCGTTGTCTTCGTCACAGGTTCATTAAACATTCCCAAAACGATGACATGTGGAATATGTGACGGTATTTTTTGTAAAGAAATTGTCTCTCAACAGTCTGTGCACGAGGCTACGCTGTCTGCGTTTCAGACAATATTAGATTTGTTAGTGTTTTCCCTCCGCCTGATTTTCATAATTTTTAATGATAGGGAGATTAGGAGTGTGAACCCGACCAATTTATCTTCGCATGTCTTTGTCCTGCTAATGACGTCGAAAACCCAGTCAAATGGCCCGCTTTAGTTAACAATACAGAGCTCATAACAATTACCCCAAACACCCTGTTGTAATTGCTGGCAAACACAATCTCTCTCTCCCTGACACACACACACACACACACACACACACACACACACACATTTGGGCACATTTTATTGAAGAACATGCAAAAATGATAGGAAATTGCATGCTTAAATTAACGTTTAGAATAATTCGACGCTTTTGAAAGCGTTGCGATCCTGACTATGCTTAGAGTAGGCAACTAATGTACAATTGTAAAGCTAGATTTTTATCTGCTATGCCTATATAGTAAATGATTCGTCCATTAGGTACATTTGAGTATAAAGTATATCTGGCATAGTGTTGCAATTGATTCAAATTCATTATCATTTTGCAACCGAGAAATTAGTAGGCTTTTAATATGATATGACAGGGTCAGGTGTAAACTATTTTTAGGCTATAATGTAAATAATGTATTATTCGTGGGTGTGTATTTGTACATTTATTTTATTCTCACACTAAACATTATGCAAATTTCACTAGGGTCAGTAAGTCCATCTTCTCGTCTCCACTCCATGCAAGACAGGTGTGTCCGGTCTCTTATAGGGATGAAGTTATGAAAACCTCAACAATAGAGAGACTAAATATTTTGACAAGCAGTCTCAGTGGTATGGGAGCCCTTTCCTGTGGGCTTTTACAGATCACAGATCATCATTCTCCACTCTCTGTGTTTAAGTGTATAGAATCACATATGTGCATATAGGGGCTATGTCTCAGAGGGCATGGTATGTGTGTGAGCTACTAAACTTCCTTCATCCATTACCGTTCTTCATCTTGTCTCAGCTAAACAATATGACACTGTGTGCTGCTCTGTTTATACACATGAGAAATGTATGGTAGAAGAAAAAAGCTGACGTGTTTTTGTCGAAGGGGGAAGTTTTAGCCTGTTTTATTGTTAATATTTTGAAGTATTGACCATTTGGGGCATTTCTCAAATGACAACCACCTCACTAATGTAGGTTGCCATTACAAGTCCCCCCCACAAGTGGCCACTGCCAAGTTTGCATAATTGACCTTATTTAGTCTCTCACTGATAGCCTCAGGTGTTGAGAAAAGAGAGCAACTCAGATAATGTCTCTGCAGTGCATTATACTGTTAGGTAATTGGCTTATCAATAATGAGCCAGTGACTAAATGCTACGTCTCTTAGCATGACATTGGAATAAACAAAACAGACCAGCGGAGGCCTGCATTGTTGGTGCATTGCTATTAATGCGGAGTAGCTTCCTGATGAGTAATGAGATTCTTATCAAGAAACTAAGATGTGCATCCGAGGACACTGTGGAGCTAATCCTAAAGCAACTTAAATAGGAACTTGACCCTCATTTGAAACAGAATAGAGGTGCTAAATAAAGCATTGTGTGGAGTCTTATCTGTAAGTGAATCAGAAGCCAGTCTCAACCCCCCTCCCAACACACACACACACACACACACACACACACACACAGAAGTAGAGCAAAGAGAGAGAGAAAGAGAAAGAAAGAAAGAAAGAAAAAGAAAGAACAATATGCTGTTGCCAAATGCAGTTGTAAACCTTCTACTGCATACAGTGTCACTGACAATTCTTACATTGTTTTGGAACACTCAGGGGATTTCACAAGATTGTCTGGGTGCACAGAAGCTTGCAATGGCTTGCCTGGATGCGCTGCAGTGCCCGTGACTAATTCAGCTCATTTGTGAAATTTACATTCAAACAAGGTGAAAGGAGTGGCGGGGACAGGTCTTGTTACTCGGGGTTACTGGTGCTTCTGAAGATTCAGGGGCCAGAATACCTTCCACATAACTCATAACCTGTGTGCAGGCTCTGGGATTACTGCACAGCAGGGGGAGAGGAAAAGAGAAGGAGAGAGAGAAAGAGAGATGGAGAAAAAGAAGAAAAAAGAGAAAGCAGGCTGTTGATTTGGCCAGCTCCCTGACACACACACACACAGACATCGAGGGCAGAAAGTGGACGCTGCAATGTGTGGCCCTCACACATTCTCAGGCACGTAAGGCACATTTGTCCACTAAATCTCGAAGTTGCCGGGCTTGCCAAATCCCCGAAAGCTGCCTCTGAATCTTTTAGCGACTGCGTGTGTCATCTATCAGTACACTGCTGTTGGAATAGGTCCCTGAAAATGTCTCTGCAAGCTCCACCTAATTACTATTCCAGCTCTTTGCCTTAGTGAACACAGCTTACATGAGAAACACATGGTTCTGAGGAGATATTTGTGAGCTTGGAATGAATTTGAGAGCAGTCTTAAGGCTCTGTGAAGATATCCCTGAACTTAGAATTGGTTGCCAGTCATGCAAAAAGGCCCATCGACTGACTGAATAAAAAAAAAAAAAGTGTCTTAAGATGTTATGTCACGCCCAGACTTGAGTTCAACCCCCTGTCGTTGGGTTGGCACAAATGTTTTTTATACCAGCTTTGAGGTGTGTATAATTGCTCATGCAACATTTGAGGCATTCTTCCGTTTCATGGATCATCATAGAAACCTTGAACTAATTCAAGATGCTCCAAACACTCACTATCCCACAGCGGACTGGCCCCAATGCAGAGACCTGCTCTCAACACTGTACAGACCTTCACACTGTTTCCCAGTCATGGCCAGAAATGACAGATTGATTTGTGTTGAGAGGGGGGAGAAAAACAGCAAAACAAATAAGCCTTTGCTTTTCTTTCTCAGTGCTCGGCCAAGAAAAGCAGAGAAAGTCCTTCTGCTGCTTCTCACAATGCTGGGATGTGTTTGTAGCTTGCGCCCCCTGTGCCCCATAACAGCAGTCTGACCGCACGCCCAGTCAAAGATTACCACTCGAGTTTATCATCCTTTCCTCTGACATCTTTGATCTGTGATATTTATGCTTTTGTCCTAGCAACTAAATACACACTACAAAACTAGAGGATGGCCAGGATTTTTATCTATGCACACACAAAGTCCCTGTTTTACTTCCATTTTTAACAAATTGCTCCAGAGGACATCCATTATCCTTGCTGCCGCTGTTTGCATTAAACTGTCATGGGATCGCCCGAGTGGATCATGTGCTTATGTCTGGATAACAATTTAAAGCGGGGAGGCACAGACTTTAGTCCGCAGGTCATGTTTGAGTCCCAAAAAATTGTTACTTTGAAAGAAAACACTTGGATGGATACTGAAACTTACCATTTACACATGTATAATGCATGGTAGCACAACATTCCCAATACCCAGCCAAGGTCTTATTGCTTTCTTTCACCATCTGATGGGGCAGTGAAAACATTTATTTTTGCACCCTCTTTCACCACATATACTCTCGTTGATTCAAAATCCGCAGTGCTACAGAATTGAAAACCATATATGCACTTACAGTGGGCCCAGGTGTATAATACACTCAATAAGTGTATGTATGGTGGATGAGGAATAAACAAGGGTCCCTTTTAGGGTTGGGATCTCTGCATAAACAATGGTGGCGTGCCGGCGATGGCTAGGCCTGCAGCTTAGAATCAACTTGACAGCCATATGTATATGATTATGCAGGCATTACACCACTCGGCCATGTGTCACCATTAAAACCTTTAGTTTATCTGTAAATTATTGTCAGGATGTTATTGTGTATTCATTTTAATTAGTGTCAAGAGCATTATTGCATTTCCAGTCTTGTATAAACTAATTAGCCATCCATAAAATTAAACGAAACACACATACAAACAAATGGCTTGTGATATTTAGCACATATCAAAAGATGTATGTGTCGTGGTGCCTATGGTTTCATGCATTTCCATGGACATTATTTTTACTAAGCGGCACTGCAGGGTGCATACCTCCACGCATGTGTGGTATCTTTTGTGTTCGGTAAAGAGCAGCAAACACAGGATGTTCTTTTTAACTTTAAACCAGTGTGAACGTGAACTTTAGCCTGATCCCATAAGAGCATATTTTGTTAATCAGATATTGTGCCAGCACACCACTAACTGTCAACTCTATGCAGTTGTGAGCAACATATTTTGTGAAAAACGGTAAGATGTAGTTTAGGTGAGTCATACATAATCTCCCATCCAGATTCATAATTTCTTGCTTCAGTGGGATGTCATGTTTCCTGCAGTTTAGCTGGACAGATGTGGCTATTACAGTGGATCTGTGAACAGAGCACTGGGAGGAATGCTCTTCTCTTGACCATGTGTAAACTAATGGGAAGCTGTCCAGTTCCCATTTTTTTCCTCCCTGAAGAAACCTCAGTGTGGTTTCATCAGGAACCCATTCCTGCTAATGAAGAAAGCATGACCTGGTGCGTTTAGTCATCCCAACCACTGAGGAGTTTGACCATGCCGCCCCCACACACACACACACCACCACCACCACCTCACACCACCTCAGCTGTGTTCCCCTCCACCCCTGCCTTCTACACAATCACTCCTGATTTTAACCATCTCCCCTTGTGCTGGGAATAAGACAAAACGTCAGTGAGTTCCACATAACCCAAATATGTCTTGTGTTTCTGAAGGTGATCTTAATTTAAATTAATCCAAAACCAAACTTAAAAAAAAAAAACAGAATGACATTGGCAGTCACAGTATACATATACGGGGCATAGTGACATGAAAATGACTGTATTTTAAGTGTTTTTTTATACTCTAGGCATTCAACATTTTTTTCCACCAACAGTTCAAAACGAATTCATTCAGACCCAGAATAATGTATATTTGTAATGTAAATGACAAATTCAAGTCAGACTGAAGTAAAACAGTGAATGTGTAATCGGGAAAACAGGTCTCACTGATGAGAAAGATGCCATCTCCTGTTAACCCCAGCAGCTGGTTAGAAAAGAGGCAGACATTGGTAGGGGGTAGGGGATGTGAGCTGGGGGAGGGGGGGTCACCTGCCATTCAGTGTATTTCCAAAACATTCAAGGGTCATGTTGCCCCCCTCCCTCCCTCCCTACACCACCACCACCTCCACTCCCCCTCTTCTCCCTCCTCTGTCCTAAACAGACAGAAAGGGGTGAAGAGAGAGTGCGGTGCTGCCTGCGACAGAAGCCAGTGGCGATTCCCAGCACCGGAACACCCTGGGAAAGAGGCAGGGCCCGGGCTCGGAACAGGTCAACCTTGTCTCCTTGTCTGACTGTCAAAATAAGGGGAGCGATCCCTCAGGCCGCCCGCCGGTCCGGCTGCCCCCTCGGAGCCAGCTGCTCAGAGCGGCGCGGAGCAGAGCAGGGGCACCCAGGACTGGAGAAGCAATTAAATCAAACATGCGTGAGTGGCTGCAAGAAAAAAAATGCCTTCGTCAGCGCTTCTCAGCACCAGCTCCCCGAGAAAGCTGGTGTGTGTGTATGTGTGTGTGTGTGTGTGTGTGTGTGTGTGAATGTGTGTGTGTGTGTGTGTGTGTGTGTGTAAAGAAAAAAAGAAAGAAAGAAAGAAAGAAAGAAAGAAAGAAAAGGAGAGGAGAGGGGACACCAGGGCATTTTGTGTCACTAAGCAACATATAGGAGATGTAGCAAACGATGATCAGTGAGAAATTGGTTCATTTCATGACCCCCTCCCCTATTTGCCCCTATGGACTGGCCCTCAAACTTGGGGTCAGACACATTGAACCTATGAACCTCCATTTCACGTCTCAGCGTAATTACCTATGAGCGTCAACCCTGCTGCCATCCTTCGCCAAAGACAATGTAACAATTTGTCTTTTCAATTGTCTGTCACTCACTCTGCCCTGGACCTTTTCACTGGTGTGTTCACTGGGCCGAGTGTTTTTACCCCCTTCATATTTATTTATTTATCTTACTTGGAAAAGTTGGGGGTTGTCTGGTTCAAGAAAAATGGGCTCTTTGTTTGGGCCCGTTTCACATGAATATAACAACCCCCCTTCTTGCTAGCCCTGCCTTCTCTTGCTCTCCATATTCACCCGTGCTTTCTTTATGCCTGGATTTGTTTAAGAGGCCTGGAGGAGCCTTATCTTGGGGTCATTCTGCCCTGGATTTCCACAGCTACGTGAGGAGCAATTAAGTATTTGTATCTGTTTGGCCCCAGTGCTTAGGCTCATTTGTTTTCCATGGATAATAAAGTGATATAGCTGTTTTCTGTGGTTATGTCCTCTGCAGCAAACAATGGAATGACATACTGAAATTATAGTTTAAATTACCTGCGATTCCTTAAGGGGTGAACATATGAAGATAATATTAATCAAAAGAGTTTTTTACATATAGTAGTAATATGTAACATAGTAGAAATGTTATCAGTCTCTATGCATGACTTGAGTGTTTAACTCTCACAAGAGACAGCATGTAGACAGAAAAATATTTATAGTATGTTTTACACGATTGACAATAACGTGTGACTCACTCAACAGTGCAGTACACTAGTTGCATTGCCTGTATTTGTATGCATGTCAGTGTACCACAAACTGATCCAAATAAAACATCCCAGCCTTTTGATGGTACAAGGTAGATGGCAAGGCATTGACATGGAAAGGAAGAGTTTCCCTTCCGTGTAGAGGAACTGTATGACATCAGAATGTTTGGTTTACAGTGAGCGTAACTGAAAGTGAAAGAATGAAAACCTGACCGCTTGTTTGGTTTGGGACAGCCTGCGTGGCCCATTAATTGAAACTAAATATTTACCAAGTAATTTGACTCGAATTAAAATGGCAGCCAAATGAAAGCCCCCATCAGGGAGATTTAAGTCAAATACAAGTCACAGAGGACAGTGTGACTTAGGGCCACTGTCCACCTAATGCTCTTATTTGATTTAGTTTGACAGAGATCAACTCAGACTGACTCAGTGTGAGTCCAGCTTGCCAGAAAATGATCTGCTTTTCTTTCTTTTCATTCACCCCCCCGTCTCTCTGCCCTTCTCACTTCCATTTTCCTACCATCCTATTTTTACATCCCATACCCATTTCCTTCTCTTTGCGCCGTGTTTGCTGGTTCTCTCCTTAGATGTTGACTTTTTTGACGGAGATGTGTGGGATTGACAAGACTCACCGGACTAGTTTCCTCCTGTTTCTCTCCAGTTTCAAAACTCTCTCTCTCTCTCTCCTCTTTCTACTTCTCCCACTGCTCAGGCTCTCTCTCTGCCTCTCTCTCCCTCTCTCTCTCTCTCTTTCTCTCTCTCTCTCCCTCATTACCATACATCTCGCTCATGTTTCTCCGAAGGCGGAGGCCGTCATCTCTAACTAAGGCCTTTCAAATAATCAGATGTCTCACCTTAAAAGCGAGCCATATTTAGCCAACTTTAAAGAGGTCCAGTCAAATACACTAAGAATAATATTTATGAAGTCATGCCTTGAGCCACGAAGATGTCAGTGTCAAAGAAGAACATTCATCTATGGGAGTTTTGCATCAGTGTCTGATTCAGTGACTTCCTGTCATTTTTCTTTCATCTTCTGAGAAGTAAGCATGGTATCTGATTCCTGGATATGAGTCGGAAAGATTCCATTTATATTCTGTCAAGACCAGTGCCGGTGATAATGAATTTTCCATGGGATATTTCACTGTGAAGTTAACTAAGTCCATGACTTGAATCACTGTGATTCCAGGGGATTTGGCCCCAAAGTATGTCGAACCAGACCAAGAAGGACAAAAAGCCTCTCCTACATTTGTGTAATGAGAGCCAGAGGAGGAGGAAGATGTTTCAGATTTGGGCTGTTTAATCTTAAGTGGCCCGGCATGGATAAACATGGTCTTTATTCCACCCAATTTGGCTTGAACAAGCCATTTATTTTCATCTTTTGGTTTCTTATGAACCGCAAAATCACGACGATGTCAGAAGAGAAGGCCCTAATGGTTGTGGTTGGTTTTTGATCTGTAGAAGTTGTATTACAGTGTGGAAAGGCCTTTGTACACATGCCCACCTTTTGAACAGTGAATGCTTAAGGCTGGTCCATTTGCATACACAATATACCTGACATACGTCCTCGCATTCACATGCGCTATATGGTGAATAACCACCATATACTTATTTAATATATGGTGAATAACCACCATATACTTATTTAATATATGGTGAATAACCACCATATACTTATTTACTATATGGTGAACTATGAAGTGTATGAGTAAATGTGCCAAACACAAATGATTTTGTGTTCGCCACATTACATAAACTAGTGTCAGACAAAAATGAATGAAATTCAAATCCTTCATATACTGGTACCTTTCTCTGGTATAAAACGCAAAGCCACAGTATGTGGCAAAAGCCTTAATAATAATAATAATAATAATAATAATAATAATAATAATAATAATAATAATAATAATAATAATAATCTGGACCTGAAAATTAATAATAATAATTTGGACCTGAAACTGAACTAATTGAGACAGAACACCATGTTCATCAAAGTTGTTTGAAGGGAAAGGAACCAGGAGCAACAGGAAATAGTGACTGAATCAAGGAAAAAACAAGGAACCAACTGATAAAAGACACTCTAAACAGGATATTAAACAGCTAATAAACATTTAAAGGCATATAGCGTTTCACTGCAAATGCTTACCAGGCAGCCTGCAGACAGCGATAGTCTCACATTTCCACAGCATTTTGAACTAACACAGCAAAAAATCAATTTGAAATTCAGCAAATTACAAGATACGGTGGCAAGCAATTCACCACTCATTAAAAAGTAAGTAAACGGTTATTCTGGCACATTTGTAGTCCATTAACCTACCTCAGTGAAGTTGAATATACTATCTATATGACTGCGAAGAAGGTAAAAAAAAAAGGTTATTGAATCATGGAGTCTGAAATTATTTTATAAAGTTATGTTAACCCAAAATGACTGGCAACCAGCATGCAACAACCAGCATGTTAGCCACTCTAAGTGTGGGTTACTGTATTTGATCGATTTGAGTGTTTGAGGGTCAAGGTGACTCATAAGTAAATAAGAGGTGATTTACAATGGTTGTACATTTTTATTAGTAACAAAAGCATTAGCAAATAATGTATATGTGTATAGACAGAGACGGAGCAAGGAACTGGACATTTACCAAGTTCTACATTCCTCTCTAAAGGTCTTAGCAAAATCTGATTCTCTCTGAGGGGTCAGGGATTTCCCAGATAGAAACTTTTTGGCAGAATCCAAAATAGCTGCAAATAAGTGCAAAGAAGGTATTTCCAGAGGTAAAATGTTGGTAACGTGCTTATAATTCTAGTTCAATCCAGTTTACTCTCACGATCCCATGCATAAGGTGTAAAGCTTGACATTCTTCCTTTGTGAAAAGTATAGTGTAAACTTATTTGAACTCACCTCAATTGAAACATACATTTTTCTAGACTCAAAGATTTGGACAAGGAAAGTGTCTGTTTTGTAAAATATATATAGCCTGGTACTGCTGTCTACTACCAAGTTATATAAAAGTCGCGAACAGGCTGCACTATGTATATGGTGGGAAGCTATACTAAAGATGTCTGTCTGCTTTAGTTTCTGCCATATGTCATGATGTCTGATATACCAGCTGATTCCACACAGGATCTATGCCAGATCAATGTCTGGTTTAGGTTAACTCAAGAGGCAGAAAAAAACACCCAGCTTGTCGAAATGGGCAATAGAGGTTCATCATTATGTTATGGATGTTATAAACTGTCCATTTTTCATCATAAATGTCCATAGTGTAGTGAATGGGAGTCTATGCTGAAGCAGTGTTCACTTTGGAGCTATCCCTCCATGGTGTTGGAGCAATCCACTGAGCTATTACAGTGTGTGGATCACACTCGGGGCCTGGAGTGGAGCCAGGCACTGTTTTAAGGGGCCCAGCACTCGCCTTGTGCCCCAAATTCTTCACATCTGGTCTCTATTGTTATTTGCCCGAGCAAAGGTACTTCTGCTTTATACGGTCACACAAGTAGCCGTTTGAATGAAACCTGTGTATTTGTATTACACACACACACACACACACACACACACACACACACACACACACACACACACACACACACACACACACACTCATATACATAACCACATTCTTATGTACACATTTACACATATTTCCGTACGTGTGTCTGAAACCGCTGAAAGATTACATAGGTGGAAAGTGGTGGAAATATAAAAATGACCCTCAAATAATGTACTCATGGCAGGTGTAGAAACTCAGTGAACAATGAGGTCTCAGTGTGCGTTTCAAAAGGTTTATTCACATGCACTGTAAGCATGTATTCTTACACTGCTCCAGCCTGGCGTATAGAAAGCATTTGTGAATGTGTTAGTGCCATCCATGGTTCTTCTGTGGAACTGCATGTTGCTTAGGATTTGGTAGATCGTTCAAAGAGTGCCTGTCAACATTCTTAAAGAATTTCCTTGAAATGTGTCTTTAAATATTCCTTTTTCTTGAGTGCACTAGTATTAGTTGGACATTTACATGAAGGAAGCAATAAACGTATCACAATGCCATTCAATGATTTGTATTAGCTTCACGTATAAAATTAAAGTGTCAATAATCCTTCAATATGAGTGTATGCAAGTTGAATGTCTGTTTTGGAATCTGTGTTTGTGTGCTTGTATGCGCATGTTTGTGGTTGTGAGTTTTCATGTCTGTGCGCGTAGTGGTGCCTCAAATCAACCAAATTGAAATAGTAATTTTAATATGCATTTTCATCGACTCTTAAAAATACAGGCCTACTTGTACAAATGACATTTGAAAAAAAATAATCCATCCATTTTCTTAAATATTTCCCAATCCTGCCTCCCACATCGACTCAGCCCATTGAAAAAGTTCTGCCAGCAACAAATGTTTAACAGGGAAGCCTCTGACA
Organism: Alosa alosa; assembly: GCF_017589495.1. NCBI lineage: Eukaryota > Metazoa > Chordata > Actinopteri > Clupeiformes > Clupeidae > Alosa > Alosa alosa. The sequence goes on along the minus strand of NC_063193.1, from coordinate 13,951,313 downwards.
TTTCGTTCCTGATCCTATCTCTGACTGTTCATTAATTTGACAAAGGGCATCATCAGCGAAAGCTGTTTTTCCAAACATCTAATCTACCATGGTATCTTCACCTCAAGCTGTGTACATTGCAACTGTTTTTTTTTTGTTTGTTTTGTTTGTGTGTGTGTGTGTTAGTATTTGAGTTTTTCCATGACACATCATCATTGTTCGCGATGCATTCGCCATGACACTTCATCACTGCTTGCACATTTTTTGAACTCAAAACCGAAACCGATGCTCCCCGATCTCCCCAAGCCCAGGGGGCCAACGCCGACACTCACCGCCGCCATGCCGTCCAGTGTCCACCTCAGACGCAACCCGTGTGGAATGTGTTTGCAGACGTGTCCTCAGCATCCCCGTGCACAGTTGGGCCTGCTGCGTATTGAGAGAGAGAGAGAGAGAGAGGTGAGGGTGGGGGCTCAATTAAGAGGGGATCTGGATGTTTTGGAGCATTCCGCCGCAGGTCCTCGCGCCGGCTGGCCGTTGTTTTGTTTGTCCCTTGAAAGCACTGCAGGCCATCCAGGACCCTCTCCATGTGGACGGCCGCTGCTCCAGAACCCTCTAATGAGCACCATTTGGACCAGTCATCCAGAACACATGCTGGTTAACGGCCAGCCACTGGGATTTTATTGCAGCACAGGCCGGGCCGGTGCTGCGGCCAGTGGTCTCTAATGGAAACTGAATACATCGTCACAGGCTGACCAGTACAAACCAGGACACTGATTTATGCCGGCAAACTGTGGCTGAATTGCACTGTAAAAGCTTTTCTGTCTTTCTGTCATAAGCCCATGATTGGGGGGTGGGTGGGTGGTTGGGGGCTTTTGTAGGTGGTGAAGTTGGTCCGGGGACTCAAGTGTCAACTGGCTGAGAAGGGACGAGGAGCACAAAGGCATATATGTTTAGTGCACATTGTAAAGGTAATGTGAGGGTGGTCTTTAGAGCCGGTTAATTGTTCCTGCTGCGCTCTGGCTGACAGGGCCTTCATATGGAGCACTCGAGTCACAAAACCATGCTGAGAGACTTTCTCATTTCTTTGGCTCCTGAAAAGGGGCCTGAAATAGAGCGACTCACTGGCACTTGACCCTGGGTTTCTCTCCCTTAAAATGTCTATTGAAATACGCCATTGTTAATTGTCTCAGCCTTTTAGCCAGAGCCTGGGAAAACTGTCAATTTCACATTTAACATTTTACCAAAAAAAGGAGTAGTTTCTGCTGTCTTTAAGAACACCTAGGAAGAAATTACTACTGATGGCGTACTAGCCAGGCTACAGCACAATGTAGACACTTTTCTGTCATGTAAATATGTTGCTTTTCCTCATCCAAATTCACATAAAACATGAACTAGGCTGAACATTCCATTAAATGTTTCTTGTTTATCAAAATTATGGTTGTTTCCTTTATATCTCAGACTGTTTGAAACGTTTACACCTTCATAAATCACTTTTGAAATGCTTTACTTACTGTTTTGACATTGAAATTGCTCGTCAGTTGCTCTGACGCAAGACTGAAGTCATGCTGAGACAATGTACAAGTGTTTAGCTTCATTTGAGTGTGAGGATTGTTTTTTTTTTTCAGCGTTGAAGGAGTAGTATTTAATCAAAACACAGTGTGGCAGTCATATTTCACTTTTATAAATGATCTGTGACAGTGATGAATTGAAGCATTAAAATTACGAAACACTGAGTCATTCTCGGCCTTCCTGAAAATGTCTAATTGGGCAAGGGCCACTCAGACTTGAATGTTCTTGTTTGTGAATGCCTTGTGAATGCCTACCTGTGCCAAACAATGTAGTTTATTTTTTATTGTGGCGTTATGCACTCTCTGTCAATAGATTATAGCCAGATTATAGACAGTTGTTGTACAGTTGATGCATGTAATCATGGTTCAATGGCTTATAAAACTCAAAAATGGAGTCTTATTACTGGACCCCTAAGAGCTATATAAATCACCACGTGACCTTTTGCGATTAGGTTAACCTTTTTGTCTCATCCTTCTCACCATCCTTCCACAGAATAGCCATGTTTCCACTCTCTACAAAATAAGGGCAAGCCAGTGCCTGTCAGTGACAGCTGGTTTTCCACTGTCTCCTACTGGGTATGAGTGTGTCTCCTCAAACCCAAGAGCCAAACATCTCTGGCCCACTGATTAACTTTATGACAAAGGCCAACTGGGGCTTGAGTCAAGGTGAGATGGGTGAGATGAGTCTGGCAATAGAGGGCCATTGCCAAAGTCACTAGCAACATGTTACCAACTAAACAGATAACAGATAACAGACAATGGTCAATTGACAATGGACTGGTCAGCAGGTGAACTCGGGCTGCGCTAGACATTTTGGTTGATGTGCAATGGCAGATTAATTAAGTATAGGAGGAAATTGGACACAATTCTTCATTTCTGTCTCTGTTCTGATTTGGTTAACAGAATAAAGGCACGATTCAGATTCCAATCCCACACACTTAAAATGAAGCAAATTGCTCCTCACAGTCCTCTAGATGTCTAATCTCTGTACACAATCCTGGGTCTGTCAAATGCTCTTATTGTTTTACTTGTGAAAAGAAATCATCAATCAATTTGATAAGAAAATCATAATAATAATAAGAATCTAGAAATGTATTTCCAAGGAATTACCAGTGCATGAAAAAGCAAAAATTGCGATGTTTTCAGCCCAGATTCATCCCTGGCTCTGAAGGCTATGTCTCTAGCTCTCAGCAGCCTGAGGACATCACCTGTCAGCCATGGCGTCTGGTTAGCCTGAGTGACGATGTTTTTTTGTGTGGATCACATCATCGATACACTTGGTGATGTAGGAGGTCACAGTGTTTGTGTATTCCTCAATGTCTGTCTGGTTGTTGTAGGTGGCTGTTTCTTTAGGCCCCGTCCACACGGAGACACTTTTTTCGGTTAAACGCACAGGTTTTGCATCGTCTTGGCCGATCGTCCAAACGAATCTTGTAAACGTACTGCCCGAAACCGCACTTTTTTGAAACCTGGTCCCAGGGTGGAAACCGTAGCCGTTGCAAGTTCCTTTGGACGGTGAAACTGCATACTTGCGTATTGATGATGTCATTGCCACACCTCAGCTGTCCTGGGCTTGACACTTATAGTATTGCCTAACAATACTAGTTTTCATACATGACATTACCTACGATTACACTCAGTAGGATAAATATCACAACTGGTGCTTCGCAGTGCCAATAGCTTATCTTGACTTGGTGGACTGAACAGTGTTTTCCCTGTGTTTCTAGCTAGCTACTGTTAGTGACGCGAGAGACTAGTCAGAAGTTATTAGGGAAGTGCGGTGTAAGTTTAAATTAATTTGTGCGTAGTGCCGGTGTCATTCATTTATTTTACATGTCTTACAACATAAATAAATGCATTTACAGTCTAGTGAAGTCAGATATGAGCATACAAAGACGCTTAGAACTCATGTTAAGCCGATGGTAGCGCACTAAATGTGAATGCGCGATTTGATGCAGGCAAAAGTATCGACTGTTACTAACGAAGGTATTATAGCAATATTATAAATGTGGCGACGGAATAGCCTAGAACTTGGGTAGGCCTAGCGTTTAGTAGCCTATGCACTTGCGATGATAGCCAAAACTAATGTGAATCACGGACTATCCTACAACCAAAGAAAGTAAAGGAGATTATTTGTACCTGCGTTAAAAATAAAGGACAGGACTGCACCCTTCACAAACCGTAAAAATTAAGTTTATTAGTTTTACAGTTGACTACAATTGACAGTTCACTATCAGTCCACACAAACAATTCTGATTTCCTTGTACTAGCCATTTTCGTCGTAGCCTATTCTGTCTGTTTGTATAGCCTACAGTGCGCAAGCTTTGGTCAATTTCTGTAAAGAAACAGTGCCACCTATAGGCCTGGGATATGAAGTAACGTGTAGAGTCGTGTTGAGATGGATCCGTTTGGACGTAAATATTCTTGATACGGTTCCAGGGAAGACGGAAGAAAAAAAGATCGGTTTGGTACGTGTGGACTAGCCCTTAAACATTCCCCGACCAGTTTTTTCAAAGCAGTCTTGAAGAGCAGAGGATGCTCCCTCTGGCCACACCCTTACCTGCTTCCTAACAGGTTTTATGACTTTCACTCTATGTCTGTATGCTGGCATTAGCATAACATTGATGTGGTCAGAGAGTCCGAGCTGGGGGAGGGGGGCGGCCTTGTAAGCTCCTTTGTGTGTGGTGTACACTAGGTCTAAGATGTTATTCCCCCTTGTTGAAAAATCAACATGCTGGTGTAATTTTGGAAGGACAGTCTTGAGGTCAGCATGATTGAAATCCCCGGTGAGGATGGTGAAACCGTCTGGGTGTGCTGTCTGTTGTTCACTGATGGCCTGGTACAGTTCATTTAGTGCATCATTCCTATCGCTGCTGTTGTTAGTGGGAGGCAAGTAAACCGCAACTAGCAAGATCGCGCTGAGCTCCCGGGGCAAATAGAACGGTCGTCACTTTATGATCATAAACTCTACCTGTGGTGAGCAATGTTTGCACACCACCACAGCGTCTCGGCACCACTTGTCTCGGATATAGACACAGACTCCTCCGCCATGCGTCTTTCCTCCGTCTATGAGGGCCCTGTCCGCCCGATAACATGCTAGCTGCTCCAGTTATACAGCAAAGTCGGAAAAGTTGTCGTTTTGCCAGGTTTCAGTGAAAATAAGCACACAGCAGTTACTCACTGTCCGGTTCGCTGACCTCAGCAGTCATATGTGATCCATTTTGTTGTCCAGTGATCGTACATTTGCCAGGAGAATGGATGGTATGGCTGGGCGAGTTGAGCTAGCCGCTAGCCTGGCCCGGATTACTCCGCTTTTTAAACAAACATCCCACCGCACGGTTGGGACAGAGAGCAGCCGCTGCGTCTACACGCGCCGCCACGTGACACCGGAAGTGCGTCATCCCGTTGGGGGACTGGGAATCCAACTGGGAATATTGATAGGCACAGAGAGACAAGTGGCCTAGAAGTTAAGCAGTTAGCAGTTGGAACAGGTGCAGTTTGATCAGTTTGACTCAGTTTGATTGGCCTATTATGATGCCATAATGCACGGTGCAACGATTAAACATTATTTGCTATGTATGTGCAGCTAAACTTTCGCTAGATAGCTAGTGGCAGTTATAGGTAGGCTAGTTAAACTATAAATCTCTTCTAAGGTAGTTAGTGCTATTTTCATGAAGTGAATGCCTGGCTCGATGCCTATGTCTGGCTTGATAACGTCGGAAATCGCTTGGTTTGTTAACAACAGTAATCACTGTTTGTCTATGTGCCAGATATGTGAAATATGTTAGTTCAGAGCACCATTATACATCATTGTTGTAAGCTTGAACCAGTCAAAATGATTTGTTTGTGAAATTTTATCATATGGTACAGGTACAGTGTTTGATAGCATGTAGTGCCTCTCAATTGAGCGGGCATGTCTAGTGAGTTATATAATGATAAGATAAATATAAGATTATTGTATATTAAAGTGGACTTTTCATGTGCAGAGATCTTAGCCCTAGAATTGTTCCTTTTATTGTAGAGCCCACGTTTCTTTTCCTTACTAAAATGTGCCTCATTTTTATTGCTTAATACATTTGGAAATGCTTCATGTAATTCCTTCACAGCAATGTCAAAACAAACACTATTAATGCCTCACTGATTGTGTTTGTGATTGTTGTATTTTGTTATGCTGTGTTAAGCACAACCTCAAATGGAAAAATCTCTGAACACAAATGGGATATGACCATGAACATGAACGTGTGTTTACCTGCAACAAGGCTTTTTGAGTGACCTGCTAGAGACATAGTTGAATTGGTACCAGCCCACTTTCACCACCTGTGAAAATATGCTGCCTGAGACGTTTTCAGGGCACTCTGACTAAGATGTCGGAGGTGGCCTTCTGAAAACATTCATGTAGAGATGCTTATTCTAACATATCTGTTGGGATAACAGTTTGTGTTTGATACAATAGTGTAGTGGTTTGATACAATATCTCATTAAGTGACACATTATCTGTAATTAGGATCAGGCAAATCCTTGTATTCACCATATTTCAATGCTATCACCCATTACCAGGTCTGACTGGTACATTGAGTCTGCATCCATGCTGCCTACACTTTCTTTTTGGGCTTAATTCTCTAGTCTAATCCTACTGGGGCAATTATTATGTCTATTGCTGTAAGCTGTTAGTGCAAGCAATTACAGCTCTGGAAGAAATTAAGAGACCACTGCAAAATTATCAGTTTCCCTGATGTTAGTATTTATAGGTATCTGTTTGAGTAAAATGAGCAGTTTTGTTTTATCCTATCAACTACTGACAACATTTCTCCCAAATTCCAAATAAAATATATAGTCATTCAGAGGATTTATTTGCAGAAAATGACAAATGGTCAAAATAAAGATGCAGTGTTTTCAGACCTATACATTCCAGTTCATATTCATTTATAAACACCACAATACTAATGTTTTTACTTAGGAAGAGTTTAGAAATCAATATTTGGTTGATTGTCAATTACAGCTTTCATGCATCTTGGCATGCTCTCCACCAGTCTTTCACATTGCTGTTGGGTGACTTTATGCCACTCCTGGCGCAAACATTTAAGCAGCTTAGCTTTGTTTAATGGCTTGTGACCATCCATCTTCCTCTTGATCACAATCCAGAGGTTTTCCATTGGGTTCAGGTCTGGAGATTGGGCTGGCCATGACAGGGTCTTGATCTGGTGGTCCTTCATCCACACTTTGATTGACTTAGCTGTGTGGCATGGAACATTGCTGGAAAAAACAATCTTCAGAGTTGGGGAACATTGTCAGAGCAGAAGGAAGCAAGTTTTCTTCCAGGATAACCTTGTATGTGGCTTGATCCATGCGTCCTTTGCAAAGATGAATCTGCCTGATTCCAGCCTTGCTGTAGCAACCCCAGACACTGTGGCTTGTAGGCCTCTCCAGGTATACGTCTAATTATTATACAACTAGGGTTTGGGCAAAGCAGAAAATTGGACTCATCAGAGAAGATGACTCCAGTCCTCTATGGTCCAATCCTTGAGCCAGACTTGAGCCCTGCCCCTAGGAGCCTGCTTCTAATCGTTCTCGCCATGCACTTCACCCCAGCTGCCATTTGCCATTCTTTTTGTAGGTCACTTGATGTCCTACAGTTTCTGAGTGACATTCGAATGAGTTGACGGTCATCCTGGTCAGTGGAGAGTTGTTTTCGCCGTCTGTCGGTTTATAGCTTTGTTGTCCCCAATGTCTGCTGCTTGACCCTTGTTCTTAATACCACCATTTTATAAATTTTAAGGATGGAAGCAACCTGATGCTCACTGTATACCTCTGCCAGTAAAGCCAGAATTGAACCCTTCTTTTCCTTACTCAAGTTTTCTTTTTCAACTCTTTTGGCATGGTCAATAGTTATTTTTGATTCCAAATACTTTTGCGGTACTAGCACTGTTTTTGCCATCCAGCTGGTCCTATTGCAAGAGAATAGTGATGACCACAGCAGTGTTTTTTTTTAAATACTTTTTCTCGTTAAATAAGATTTGGTTCAGGTGATCACCTAATCAGTACCTCATTAAGTAGAATGAGGTGTGCTTGTGTTGGAATTCACTGGAATGGAATGGCTGTCATACATGTAGAGATTTCAGAAAAATTTGCAGTGGTGTCTTATTTTTTTCCAGAGCTATATATCATAGTAATATAAGGGCCTGTACAAAATATACAACTAACTGGTAAATTAAGGGATCTGCATCCTACGTAGCACATGGTTAAAAGATGCTAACAGTTACTCAACCCCAAACTTTCCCCCACATCTTTCAAAAAAGAAAGGAGGCATGTGGTGATGATGACTGATCGTGAATAAAACACTTAGAGGGGGAATTAGAACTACGTTTAGAATTAGAATTGCATTTAGAATTAGAATTAGGTTTAGAGTGGGGCTAATTGCCTTTCCCCCAGACTACTCGCTAATTCACCTTATAGCCAGCACCCTTAACAGGTGCCAATTTTTACAGCAAACTAGATGAAGCAAAACTGAGAGGCTATTCAACTTGTTCATTCGTCCCTGAAAATACTTGAACCTGGACATCTTTAGAATGCTCCTCATTTGGGCGAATCCAAATAGAGATTCAAACACAAGGCAGAACCTAGAGCCAAACAGTGGCGTGACAATATGCTGTTTTAACCCACTGGTCCATCGTATACCTCCTTGGGAAAGAACACAGCATGGCAAGCATTACTGTAGTGTAAATAGAGATGGTCTTTATCCTGATTTGAACCTTTATGCTTGAGAGCCATGCTTTTTCAAAACAGCATTTGGTAATGGTCCAAGCATTGATGTGTTTTTTTCAGATTGAGCAATCTTGTGGATGGTGCCACATCAAAGGACACACTGCTCCGGTGCCCCAGTGGTTTATGAAATGCATTTAGACGGCAATCCTGAAGTGTGTCTGCTTTCATGGTCTGTCATCTAAAACATGACCTCTCAAAGCTGGGTGGTCTTTCAGTAGCTCAGCCACCATTCAGACCCAGTGACTATGTCAAGGCTTCACTGGAATACCCCAAGGGTTTTTGGCTATCTCTGTTAAGATTCGTTTGGCAAGACTTTATCTGGAAAGATATATACAGTATTTGTGGCATGTATGCATGCAATTTATCCACGGTCAGGTTTATCAGTTGTTTGGCTATCTCTTCTGTCTAGAAGCATAGAAAGAAGCATACTACAAAGTTACATCTCAAGGCCTGGTTAGTATATCTGAAGTAAAAAAAGGTTGGTTCAAATTACATGCCTCTGATTCTAATTACTGGAGGAACAAAGATTACCCACAGTGGTATGGAGGATATTGGAAAAAAATGGCCTGTCCTCCTTGAATGCTGTTGTGAAATTCCTGGTGAACAGGGGAGCGTATCTTGGAGCCTGTTCAGTGGTCCAGAAGGCCTGGCGGTGTGTTCCAAGCACACCCATTCTCACCCTGCTCTGGGACTGGCCGGCACTGCCGCAGAAACAGCGGCCGCGGCTACAGCCGCAGCAGCGGGGAAAGACACGCGAGCTGGGCCTATGGTGGACATTCAACACATATTCGATCCGCGGTGTCATATGTCCTTCTCCCATCTCCCTGGACACAGCTGGCTCGAAGCTGACCAATGGCTGCTTTTAATTTGTCCTGGCCCCATGTTGCCTTTCCCTTGGCGAGAGAGACGTGATTAGTGCAATCCTGTCAGAGGCATGGCACTCTCATGTGACCGGTTTCACCACACTTCAGCACATTCTTTTTGAGGAGACTCTGGGAAAATGAATTCGCTATAAAGCACCTGCAAATGAATCAAAGAATCAATTTTCTTTTTCTTTTTTCTATTCTTATTTTAAAAGATACTATGAGTGCACATGCAATCATACAGTATGTGCATCATTAATGAAAAATAGAATAAAGATAGTGCACGTGTCTGAATGTTTGATGTGTTGTGACATTAAGAATATATGAATTCAGTTTGATGCAAAGCAATCTAACATAAAATCACTGTTTAGCTTTCCGCAGGAGACGCTTCAGCTCTGTGTTAAAATGTAATGTCTCACTGAACTCATTTTATCAGCAAAGCATAGAGACATACCCAAACAGATTGGCATGCTGTGCTACCTCTGTTCACATGGTTGCATACTATTAACTGACAGTGCCCAAAAAGGTTCAGAAAATGGTCAACAGTCAAATAAAAATGATTTAGTAGACACAAAACACATTTCAATATGCATGTGTTATGAAAATGTACAAATATCAGAAGAAAGGTTTTGATAAAATTATATTCTTTTGAGATCATTGTGTAATAAATCCGTGTTTGAGTTTACCACAAACAGGTCTCAACACCATGGCCCATACAGTAAATGTTTAAGTAATTATATATGTAGTGTCATGTTTAAGTAAGGCATTCATTGATTTAAAGCATACATTCAGTTCTTATAGTGACTTAAGTCAAGTAGTTCCTTGTAGTTCATGTACACAGTCCTCTAGAGTTTCAGAGGTATATCATGTGTGTTTGACTACCAACACTTCTGAGCAAGATTTAATCCTGACTTCCATTTTCATTCAACCTGTTTAAATAACACTGTAAAGTAGTAGAAACTACCTTGATTGTTACAAGCATATTCTGTGGCAATTGATTATAATAATTACAGTCATTTTGGACATTCGGACATTTTTGGGAACTCATTGTGGTTACAAATCACACTCCATAAATCAGAAAGTCCATGAAAAACAGATACATTAATTTGAGATGTTGACATGGTATGAAGAGCAAATTGGTCCCATGTCAAGCTGAACAAAAAAAAAAGGTAAGAAAAAAGTCTCCACAAAGTAGAAAAACCCCTGTGAGGGATGTAAAAGATTAAAGATGTGTGATTTGTAGTACAAGTTTGCATCTCTTCATTGACCACACAGCTAATCCTCTCCAATTTATGGGCACAAGGCCAAACAAAACATACGGGACTGATTGGATGGGGTGGTACGCATTGAACTGGCTCTGTAAATCATTCTTTATAACCAATGAGTAATCCTTCGCCCCTTTCCCCCACTCAAATTACCCCAAACTTTAATCTGCTGCTCATCACAGATCACAAATGCAGAGGGGGTTGTAACATCACACCGGAAGATCAACAGAGCTCTTGACAAGAACATATGGAATGACCACAAAAGGAAATTTGATAAACCTGATATAAGTTTACTGCTTCAGAAAACGTATTTATATGGGAAAAAATACAACTGATTGATATCTTACTGATGTACACTGCAGAATATGTTCAACAACATAGGCCCTATATAGCACTAAAAGTTGTTAATGGAACTCATTTCCCATATTGTTTGTAGCTCACTGGCAAGGTTGCCTCTTCCTTGCCTCCGGCACCGTGATGTTTTTGGATGTGGAGGGAGCTCTCTCCTGTCCTGGTATCACAGGCCTGCTGACTTTGGCTCTGTAGCGGCAGAGTTAACGGATAGAAAGTGACAAGGCTTTCTCATGTAACCCGTTTGCCTGGCATGTTCTGTCAGAGTAACAGTGCTATGCTGACATGTACTTCTATGCATGAATGACTGATCATTTTCATTAGTACCACGAAATGTTCACTGCAGAGAGTCAAATTCAAAACCACACAATCGCTCTTACCAGAACAACACTTCAAATACACATCAATAATAGGTCAAGAGAGATATATTTTCTGATTTAAGTTGTCATTCATACCCACATTTTATAATAAGGCATTCGTAAATCAGGTTATCTGGTAATTCATTATCAACTCAGATATAGTGCCAACGACAGTGTAAAAGTAATTCAAATATATAATCATTGAAAGTTTTCAGATGTTAGTAATTTTGGCTGAAATATAGGAAATGTCTGCAGAACATCACAAACACTTGGACCACAGACAACCGAGCAATTTGTGAAATATTTTGGCAGAAATGACTTGGTAAGGCTCCCAGATATTGACCAACACCACACACAACGATCTAACCCTTAGGCAGTATCATCCCTTACACACAACAATTTTTTACAGTGGGTGTCTTCTGATATTACAACAGTAATCTCGCAAATTTAGCATTAATTAGGCAACAGCACAAAGTTCAGCATCCAGAGTCTGTGGCCTTGTCAATTTTTAAACATAGAATTGCACGCAGCCAACAATGTCGTCCTCGATGCTATGTTTATAAAAAGGGATGACAGATGCAATAAATCATCTCTACTACACATCCCTGTTTATTGCACAGATAGACCACTGAAGGAGCAGAGTGCTCATGGGGATTAATCCCGCCATAGTCCATCTCTGCCAAGTATTTCTATACATACACATACCAAGGGCAGGAATGTAAACAGAGGTGGCCAGGGGAGGCTGCTGAGACAGGAGTCTCCTGGACCACAGGCATGTTCAAAGAGAGAGAGAGACGGACAGACAGAGAGAGAGAGAGACAGAGAGAGAGACTTGAAGTGACAGAATGCCATGGGCAAATATAGACGAGCAGACACTGAGTGGAATGCTGAGTGATTATGTTTTGCATGTCAGTTTTGACCAAATTAAGAGTGTGCTTAACTTGAAAGCACACTGCAGTATATGCACAGGGAATGCACAGGTTAAAACTGTGTTTTAACAAACTGCAGAAAAGGTAAAACAGCACACTTTCTTTAATGACCTAATGGTTCTAATGTCCGGACTAATTGCCATGAAGAGAATATATCTCCAATGCTGCTAGACTCATAGATTTCAAACATCTCTTTATCAATGTATATCTAAATATCTCTAGCAATCTATATATCTTAATAATCTCTGTGTATTGCATGGGCAAAGACTCCTACACACCATAAAGGCCAAAGGGAAAGTTGTCTTTGTCTTTCCTTGCCCTGTTTCTTTCAGTTGAGTGGTTGATTATGATATTGTTGATTATAGGATATCGGTCCTTGAACTGTGAAAGCAGGGATTTTTAACACCCCTTTTCTTTTCTTAATACAGTTGTGTCGAGTGTTGCAAGAACTAAATACACAGTAATCCAACTGGCAAATGAATAGTTGGTTTGTATCATTTTTTCCATTTACATGGCTGACAACTTTACAACAGAATCACAGAAAACATTTGAAATGAATACATTTACAATAGCTTTACTGCACAATTTATGACACAATACGTGCTTGCAAGGTGCATGCCAGCCCACTTGGTGGCGCCCTGCAATAGGGGAAGATGGTTTATCAAAGATTGATTCAGTAACTCTGGCCTGGATTCAGCTATTTCATGCATAGTACCAGCAGGGGAAGGTGGCTCCTGAGTGGGTACTTTTGATCCTTCTTTTATTAGCAAGATTAAGGGAAGGAAAGAGTAACAGTCAAAACATAGTAACCTAAATGTGATGGTTTCCCTAGGAGCGACTGGCTACCACCGGTCAGGAGACGTGTCATGGAACAATTATCTATGTGCACAAAACACACAATCTGCAATGTGATATATGTATTTATTACAGTTAACAAAATGCACAACATGGATTTTTACATTCCATTCAAGTAGGTGTATGTAACATGGTAATTCAGGTGACAAGTACCCTCAAAAAACAGAGGATAATGCTTTGTTAGCACCAATAAGAGGAGAATACTTTCAAAGAAGACAGCGAGACTCCCTGACTTATCAATAAATACCTAAACAAATGAAAAAAATATATAAGCAAAATGCTGAAAGATGTTGAAATGTTCATGATGAATTGAGGTGAAATGAAGCAAGATGAAACCTGTGACCGTGTACAAGATCATTAAGACTCAGATATTACAGGCAGATTTTAAACCTTGTATGCATTTTTAATATAACCTTTAATAATGATGGACATACTATGATCTGACAGATATTGAGCAGTTTGTTATGGAAGGACAGGTCAGTCCGTCAGTATAATTAATATAACCAGACCACGATTGGTGAACATTGTGTAGCTTAATACAAATCTCAATGGAATAGAATACAAATCTGTGGACAGATAAATTAAGAAATGTACTATATTCATTTATAGAAATGTACCTATACACTACTCACAAAAAGTCTTTCGGGTGAAATTTCAGGATGAACCTAGCCTGGCGGGCCATCCTAGATCATTGAAATGTATAGTCTGGAATCGAACCATTCACCTTGCTCAATCCAAGGGGCGGGCAGAGAATTGTCTTTCAAACTGCCTAGGCATGCAATAGGCCAGCGCTACGACCATATCCATTATCCGGTTGGAAAAACGGTAAATACATCCTTCTTGAAAGGAATGACTTAAGTGCATTGTGTTGCTCAACTTTCAAAGAAAAGCACAAGCCCAACTCCTCCAAAGTTGGCGTAGCGCCGATTCAAACAACCGCTCTTAGTTAGCCATAGCCACCTTCCTTGTTGTTCACCGTCACAGGACTGTCGTTATCCTGTTAAGCCCACCTTAAGACTCTAACAAAATAGAGCGTCCACGGCGTCAGCCAATAGAAATCCCTATGGTTTGATACTAGACGTACAGGCTGAGCAAATTAATTTGCCGCCGCTAGGGTGCGTCTAGATTTCTAGGCTAGGATGAACCTAAAATCCACTATAACCTTTATAGGTGAACTTAATGTGACCTTCTCTAAACTTTGGAATGTGTATGTCCAACAGTTCAATGTTGCAGAACTGAAACCTTAAATTTCACCCGAAAGCCAGATATCCCTAACTTTTTGTGAGTAGGCCTAGTGTATTTACCCTTAACTGTCAAGTATAGTTATGGTATTAAAACACCAGTATGGAAGGCTTAACTGTTTAAGCATTTTAATAATATTTACCAGTGTTTAGATGAATATGAAATGTGAAACAATATGGATATTTACTATTTAACAATAACTTACTGTATTTGCTTTTCCACTCGAGCTTAAAGCACTGCTACTGAACTGACACATTGTAATTTTGATACACAGATTCAACACCACCCAGGGGTCTGATCATAAGTGAAGGAGAACCTTTCAGTATGTTCAGTTCAGTCCTGATACTAAAGATAGTAAGTGATGAAGTGTGTACGGAGCCCAGGAGGTGTCATTGCAAGATATTTTTTTGTATCGAGAGAATGTGCGCTCCTTTTACTAAATCGTGCACACGTTTTACTAAATTGTGCACTCATTTTACTAAATTGTGTTCTCAATTTAGTAAATTGTGCACACGATTTAGTAAATTGTGCACAAGATTTACTAAATAGTGTGCACATTTTACTAAATTGTGCGCTCAATTTACAACAATTAAAATGAGAGCACTATTTAGTAAAACGTGCACACAATTTACTAAATCATGCGCTCGTTTTACTAAATCTTGAGCACAATTTAGTAAATGAGTGCACAATTTAGTAAAATGAGTGCACATTTTCTGGATATATACCAAAACATATCTTGCAATGACCCCTCTAGGGTTCCGTGTGGATGCGGTCGTACTGTGAATTCACTGTAATTAGTGGCTTTCAATGAGTAACCATAGTGAACACATTGTGAAGAAATGACCTGGTAGCTGTTCAACATGCACAAGTAGGCGTATCCCTGCCAGTGAAGGAGGGAGGGTTTATCCTCATTTCTGTGTCTGTAGATGTACAACTTCCCACCTCAGTGTTCATAGCATGGCCTACTTGAATGTGAGGTTATATGCAACATCTCCACCACAAGTGTGCTCTGTGCAGTGCATCATCTGAGCAAATCCCAGCAGTGGCGATTGTCCTGAAAGAGCCCTGCTTGCTCTGAGATGAAGAATACTGGCTTTGGGGTGCATTTGGCATTTACAAAGGCACTGATGGATAGCAATGTTGCATTTTTACTGGCAGGTAACAATATTCTATCAATATTATAGATATGGTGGGTAGTTATAAGACTATTATATTTCCCAATTGACAAAATGACCTGAACCACATGTTCCTTTTAAGTAAACAAAGTGCATCTGAATTCCCGTTCATGTTTGAAGTGAGCTTGATTTAGAAAAACCACGGTGCATCTCATCTCACAACTAATGCTACCGTTGTACAGAAAACTTGGCTGGCTTCAACACAGACATGAGAACATCTCTTAAGATTGTGTATCCCTTTGGCGCCAAACCGTTTGGAGGAGCATAGTTCTTGGTGAAAGATTCCCCCACTCCAGGGTATAACGTTTGATAAAAAAAAAGCCTCTAGCAGCTTAAAGATGCCACGAAGCAGACTCTGCTGTGATGAGATGCACGTGTCTCTGAGGAGTTCAGGTTGCGCTCATGTGGAAACACGAGGGCTGTAGTGGTTAAGGGCATTTGGTAATCTCACGGCTGGGCTGAGTTCCGATATGCTCCCTCGGCCCTCTCTGCTGGCTTCTCTCCTTTTACCTGTGGGTTACCTGGTTGTTCAGGAGCCCAGGGAAAGTGTCTTCCACCTCCTCACTAAATGAACCACCTTTGGTTGAGGTGAAAAAAATAATTATTAATAACAATTTGATATTGTTAATTGTCAATCATTATTTATTATATATTTATACTATGATATGAATATGACTGAACAACATATAAGTAGGGTTTGATGATGTTTAGTTCAAACAGTAATGAAGCCATATTCGGCTGATCAGCCATCTTACCTATGTGACAGCTGTACATCCATATGCGGTGGCCGTCATAGCGACATCTGCATTTCACCAAGTTATTAGAGAAGTCTGACTCTGGAACTTCATAGTTGGGGTTGAGAACAACCTAAGGTAAAATGAAAAAGATATGAATGTGATATCAGTTTGGTGTTGCTGAGGGAACATAATTATTTTAGCAGAGAGCAGATCAGAAGCACTCAGCCCAGTTTAAATCAATGTCCATAAAAATTGAGAGCTAATTTCATTAACCATTTTGATTATTCAAAGCTGACCAGCATTCACATTAACATTTGAACAGAGAGATATTCATTTTGTATTAGAGGGTTAAAGTGTGTCTCAGTCTCTCAGTAATACCAAAACAACACACAAGAGGGCTCTCTTTCCTCATAAAATATGGCTAGAGAGGCAATTTTAAAAAGAAGAGGAATGTTTCGCCCAAATGGACTATATACTGGCAGTATTACTTTGCAGTATTTTTTACAATGAATCTCAATGTTATTGATAAGAGTACCTATAAAGACCGATAAGTGTACCTATATCTTATGTTCAACTCTATTTAGAATGGTAGACTTGACTGTTTGAATTATCTCTACCAGTGTTATCTGGTTATTGATCTGATAATGAAATGTATCAATATGAAATGTAATACTAACTATACTATGTGATTTAATCCATTAGGAAACATAATATTCTTGTGAGTAATGCAACAATGGTTCAATTGAGCATAGCTTATGCACACTGCATTTGTGAAATACTGTGTATGTGGCAATACAGCATATTTTGTAGGTTTTATAATGGCCTGTGGTGATGGAGGTATTTACTTTGTTTCACCTTTTACTGTGTAAGGTGATGCAAATTGGACTCCAGTGTAGCTGTTGGAAAGTTAAAATATGCTGAACTGTTAAGTTAGCCAAAAAACACTGCTGTCAAAGCTACAACAAAGAATATAAATATATTACCTGGAATATATAATCTCCCGGCTTGATATCTGTAATGTCCACCCACTGGCAGTCAATATCATGTCTGTAGGTATCCCAGCAGCCAACTGTGATGCCCTGGTCACCAAAGTTTGCACACTCATACCTCTTCTCAATGCCTGTAAAACAACATTATCAGTGTTATCTTGTGTAATTATCATCCTATCTACCGATTCTGTACATTTCAGAGCTGTACTGTCTGATTACATTATGTTACATTTAATGAGGCATTATTAATGTACTTCTTTACAGAAAAAAAGTTCCTATAGTATATTAGGTAACACTTTATTTTAATGTGTCGCTGTTACAGTGTACTTACCTAATTAGGTACAGTGGTACAACCTGTGTAACAACATGTACTATCAGGTACTATCATTGTACTTGAGTAGCAAGAGTAACAAGGTTGTAGCAGCACAGCTGTTACATGTACACTGAAGACAATGAGGCCTTGACTGGAGCTTTGTATATCAAATCTATCATGACCAGATTTACCCCATCCAGCAGGTCTCAGGTCAGCTCTTTGCCTCTGATGAAAATTTAGGCAAATTGGCAAAGTTTTGTAAAAGCACTCAGTATTACAATGTAACAACTATATGTAGGTACCCACAAATACATAATGCAAGTACAATGATAGTACCTGATAGTACATGTTGTTACACAGGTTGTACCACTGTACCTAATTAGGTAGGTACACTGTAACAGCGACACATTAAAATAAAGTGTTACCGTATATTATATAAAGTGTCAACTCCTGAAACCATGTCATCCGTTTTCTTCTCTTCCCTGTGCGGTCTCTTTATTTGTGCCGGGACCTTCTTAAAGAAACTGACCCAATAGTGTACAGAGCGTCCCCTCACCTTCGTCACACTCAGAGTCCTCCAGGCAGAAGCTGGCCTTGTGTCCCTCTGCCACCTTGGTGCCATTTAGACTCAGGAGGTCATAGTGGGTGAACACTTCCATGCTGTGATAATGTCTAAAGAACAACGTCACATATACAATAGATTTATATGCCGACTTATGAAACAAGTCTTCAAATAAATTGAAGTAGTCTGTAGCTGCTCAGTTAACACAACATATCATTTCTCCTTTGTAGATGCCAATTGGATTCTAGAATGTCTCAAAGAGAATGGTGAAACCCCAAATTATCTACTTTTAGATTTGCTCTATATTATAATCTGCTATGGCCCCTGAACATGTATGCCATCCAGCAGTAGCCATGAAGTCGACAGGGCACACAGCTGCAGCTTTTCAATTACAAGGCAAGGATACAGTACAGGGAAAATGGCATCAGATTAAAGTTATCCCAAACATGTCCCATTTCTGTTCAAGTCAAACTTTTATTTTTTAAGTCTTGTTGTTATGTTTGCCTTTATGCTAGCAATATGTCTTCGTAACAATGTAGTGACAGTTCTTTTCTCACCAATAAAGCATGTAATAGTACCACATACAGTATGCATACACACACATAGTTCTTGTATTAAATGAGCTAGCTAGCATGCCTGGATCATGTCTCAAACTTGCCTGTGGCAGTCATGCCAGACCCAGGACTCTCGGTTCAGTTTGGGCCGGAAGTCGGACTGGCCGTTGTTGTGGATCTGTGAGGAGAAGCGCAGCAGGCGACGGAAGGAGTTAGCCGGAGTGGAACTGGCCGTGGTGGCCAGGCAGTTCTCCTCGTAGGCACACTGGAGCATGAACATGGGCCGGTCTTCCAGGTACGTGGTCTCCTCCACCACCTGGGGGTTCAGCACCAGGTCTGGGGCCGCTGGGAAGGGGGGTGGGGTGAAGTGAAAAGAAGGACTACCAGTAGTACCAGACTACCACTAAAATGTCTACCAGTGTTTGCCAGGGTCATTCAACAATGCAATACTGCCCAGATTAAGGTGTACTGCATGGTGTACTGTCACACCGGTGTGACCGGAATATCAGAAAATTAACGTTCTAAAGAATAACATTGAATTCACCATAGAGTTTTAGAACCTTGAATTGTTGCGAAACAGAATCTTATGTTAGAATGTTCAAAACCCACATCTTTAAGGGTTAAAGATCAACTCCATTAGTGATATGTCTTCATTTATATATTATTTGTCTTTTAGCTATTTAGCTGACACTTTTATCCAGACTAATTTTACATTGACTACTTTACTACCCCAGGCAATTTGGGGTTTGTCTTACTCAGGGAGTCAAAGGTGATAGCTCCAGGGATCAAACTGACAATCCTCTGGTGTTCAACTTGGCAGGCCAGATTCCTAACCACAAACGGCTACCACCACCACCACTAAATGACAAATAATGTTTTAATCTAATCACCATTCACACGTGTATGATTGTTGTGCAGTTTAAACAGTGCTGTATCACAAAGCTCACTTTCAGAACAGGAGACGCCGGCGGCGTAGCGTCCTCCTCCTCGGGGACAGCTGAGATATTCTCCATGATGGAGGCAGTGAGACAGGCTCATCTCCGTCCCTGAACACCGCACACCACTCATCACCACCGCATCGTTACTAACCAGCCCCATCCAGTACCACGACTCCTAGCAACCAAAAACAAGACAAGAAAGTGCCCTGAATTAGTCTGATGTATACTACACACACCATTCATTTGAGTGTTTTCCTCTTGTTGTTATTTCTTCATTTAAGAAGACCTTTTTTGTTGCAAGGAGGCAAGATGGTGAAGAAAGAATGACTGTTTGATTTAACGTGTTTGACCAGAGGAGGGAGCTCTGCTAGTATTTAATGTGTTTGTCCAGGAGGGAGCTCTGCTGGTATTTTTCCAAGCAGGCACCACTCAGCTCATTCCTTTGTTCTAAGAGCTCAGGTTTGGTCACTGGGCTGGTCCAAAGCCCACATTAGAAATATGAAATTGTCTGTGTATATAAAACATTGTTATCTAAATACTGAAAATGACATAACTTCCATGAGAAACACAGCCAATCAAAACACCAGCTGTTCTCCACAGCAAATGTGTTTACTTAGATGTTTATATAAAGAGGGAGGAAATACAGTATTTCCAAGCTTTTAAGCAACTTTCTGCCTTGAGTGGTAATATTATCATGTTCAACCACAATTTGTACTGACATCACTGACTCTTGTACTGATTATACATCAGCTGTGGACTGACTAGCCATCATTAAATCTAACTGAAGCCAACAGCCCTCTGATAATTTCCACTCAGAAAACCCATTTATTTATCCACATCCTTAGTGTATAGAAATTTCCAACCTGTGCGACTGACAGTCACTGCTATTACAGCTATCAAGCCATCCATTAAACTCCCTATTTGACATACCATGTAATTATGCCTTTGAACACACACAAGCACTGCTACCTATAAATACTCCCAAGGTAGAGTCACAATGTTAGCAAACTAAATGGGAGTATTTTGTCACCCGTAGCAACCACACACACCCCCACACACACACACACACACACCCTATGTGCATTACTGTAGACTGTAGACAAGGTTAAACACACTGACCTCTAGGAAACAGGCTGTTTTCAGCATTGCTCTGAGAAAATAAACAACTTTAAAACTGTGAATGTTTATCATTTGGGAACAGAACTTTGCAAGCAGACTGTCCAGACAGGATGACTTTGTATTTTTTTGCATTAAAAACATAACTCATATCAATCAAATCCACAGGGAAATATTGAGGCAGCAGTCATATTATTTTGACTTTCAACACCTGGAAAAATATCCACCAGTCCTCCCTACACCTCTGATTTGAAAAACAGACTTTCCTTGTAGCGCATCCTGCTTCAGGTACCGATTACACCCAAAATGGCTAGAAGAGTTTGAATGAGTTTGAATGTCCTTTAATGAGCAGCAGAGGAGTCTTAATATGGACAATAATCAAAGAGGGAAATGATCCGACTTCATGCTGGCACTGAAGTCAATTGCCTGAAGGCTGTAACGTGACTATTTTCCACTGCACAAAGCAGCCAGTTCAACCACCCCCCCAGACCTTCATCTGCTGGAAAACCACAGCCCATCTGGTGAATTACATCACTAGTCATTTATAGAGAGGCTCAGTGAGCAGCTTCAGATCTTTCCTCAACCAAGCAACAGCCTCCTGTTCTAGTGGTTTTCAAGTGCTAATATAATTAGCAACTCCAAGTGAATGAGTATTCTAAAGGCTCCAGACGTTTATGCCTGTTTTTTTTTTTATTATTATTAATCTTGTATATTTTGCATGTGAACATATTTTCATTCTTGACGATTTAGCAATGATAGGAAAGCTTAAGTTTAAAGATGCCTTCAAAAGCTGTGAGAGAGTGAGGAAAGGGGATAAAACACTGCCCAGTATAAATTGAGCACAGCGTTAGTTCTGGCAGGCCACGGAGTCAAGCCAAGCTGTCAGCTGACAGCTCAGCTGGTTGATCAGCTGGCCTGTCAGCTGAGAGTACCCTTAGCTCGTCATTGGCTGAGAGGCGATTAGGCCCTACTTTTAAGCTGCTCTAACATGGCTGGGCTTGCCGTTCCCTTTGCAAGCCACTCCGCTACCCACCTCCACCCCCAACTCCACCTGATTGGTTATTGTCTTATTCAATGTTGTTGTCATTGATGCTTGCTCTGTTCTGTATTCCTTATGGGGGATCTACCTTGCTGCTCTCCCTGCCTTAGGCTTTCTGTGTTGGCACACAGAAGGGTAAGGAGGTCCCAGAACAGAGCCATACCGCCAAATGTAACTTATTACATATCAATAAACTATTTTGACTAAAGTGGTCCTGACTGAACTGCTTTTATGGCCACATCAGTAAACGATTCAACTCATCGGAGTCTTTACATCTCTGGGCCACTCACCTGGAAGGCACTGCTGGCGAAACCCAGGCCCAGCTGCCGGCACACCACCATGGCCTCCATGGTGCCCCAGCCCTCACTGCACACGGTGCCCCACACCAGAGAGCCGTTCTTCTCCACTAACACCTCCACACGGCCTTCAAACGGGCTCCGTCCACCGCTGAGGCGAAGCTGGACAGGGGAAACCGAAAGAGAGTGGTCACTCACTACAGTTATGCCATTGACTAATGGAAAACTACAGACAGGCATAACTAGAAGCCTTGGCATTTCAAACTGCACATTATGCACAATATAATCAAACTTCAAAATAGAATAGACAGCACAGTTATTTTCAGTCTATTCTATTCTACAAGTTATTTAACTAGCAAATGACTAGCATTATTTCAGTGTTTCCCCTACAGTGTATTTAACAGCGGCGCAGCGCCGCCGCAACATAATATCACCAGATTCACTTAACACACTGTAAAAGCACAACGGCCAACGTCATCTCGAAATTGTTTTCTGAAAGTCTTGAGTAAGTTAAGTGCATCAAATCCGCACTTAGCCTCTCATTATTCAGGACATATATGCGGCATGATGTGTCCGGTGATTACAAGCCCAAAGACAAGTCTGCAGCCCATATGGCTAGCCTACGTTCTGAACACGGTTACATTGTTTAGCTATCCGACTGAT
Organism: Alosa alosa; assembly: GCF_017589495.1. NCBI lineage: Eukaryota > Metazoa > Chordata > Actinopteri > Clupeiformes > Clupeidae > Alosa > Alosa alosa. Next base: position 13,928,758 of record NC_063193.1, on the reverse strand, counting down.
GGGGTCTTGCTCCGCCACAGTGTAGCCTATGGTGTCATCGTTCACTTGTAGGTTACACAATAAATAGCCTACTTATAGGCCTGGTGACAATAAAAATGATATTAGTTATATTTCATCACGGCTGTTTGTATGCCGTGAATTTGCTTGTAGCCTATGCCATATGTTAAGCTTGAACAATTCCTCTGATCCAAAGCCTGCTTTGACACATTGACACTAATGTGAAACATGCATCCTCCTCTCCTAGCCTACATCAAATAAAAGAAACCAATTCATGATTACCAAATGAATTTAACATGGGGGGAAAAAAAAAAGTTTGTTGCGATTTAGCCTACTGTTGTGATGCGGTTCTTTCTGCTTTCTGCTGATTGGATTTGTCAACGGAGCAAGAGTTCTCGTTTCCCCAAAGATGAGCCTCAATGAACATTCAAATTAAAAACGTAAGTAATGCAATAGAGTAAACCAATGTGCTACAAGGTGTATGGTCTTAACGTTAATTGTAGCCTAGACTTGTAACGTTAGCGTGGGGGCTACATGTAATGTTTGCATGGGAAAGCTAGGCTTAACACAGTTTAAACTTTCTGATAGTTAAAGGAAATATGGGCATATGTTGGCATATACTTATAGCCTAAATTCTGTCCACTTAGCTATAATAGGCTATCACAAACAGACCTTTTCTACGCTTATGCATTAGACATAGGAGCCTACATTCTCTTATCAGAAAGACGCGTTCTCATAACTTCAGCGTTCTCTTGACGGTGAGACGAACGGTCGCACTTCAATCAAGTAGCCTAGGTCCTTTTCGAAGTTAATTGTGAGTGAGTTGTATGGTAACTGTGGGAGTGATGTAGAAGAAAAGTGAGTATTTACTTTTTTTATAATGGGTTTGTTGTTTTGGGACTGAGAAATAGACTACAAGGAGAGCATCTGGCTACGTGCATGCGTGTCAGCATTAATGGCCCCCCAACAATTCAATTAAATTACCAAAGAGCCTTAGAGATGTTCTTTGAAAAGCCCAGAAAAATTAAGTGCTCGCAGATTGGGTGTGGCCTTTGCCATTAAGACAAATTTAAATACATTGTAAATAATCTTTTTCTGGGTTGTGCCATTTCATTTTTCTTCTATCATTTTTAACCAATAATGTAAAAGAAAGCTGAAAATGTCCACAAAAGAAACACGAAGGTATGATATAAAAAAAAAAATCATAAAAAAAAATGTGCAACAACCCCAAGTAATAGCACCGCTGCTGGAAAAATTTCTAGGGGAAACACTGTATTTCATTTTCAGTCAAATAGCGGTGACTTTGAGGCAGGGTGTTTTGGATGAAAGAGTCCTCTGGAAGAGTAAGCTCTGGGATCTGTTGCATGTTGCATGTTGCATGCTGCATGCGGTGTCAGTTGACTTACCCTTTGTTGAAAGCCCATGGCAGGGACATTGCACCGTACACCTGCATCCTCTTCATGACTGCATCCTGACTCGTTGTCCATAGTGAATTTGCACTCAGTGATGGACTTCTCAAAGCCTGTGCAAGCAACCTCGTTCAAGTGAACGGGGCCCATCCCTGGAAAAGAGTGAGTGCACACTTCTGTTAGGCTCAAAGACACTTTAGGCAGAACTGGACAAAGTACAACCCCAAAACAGAAAAAATTGGGACATTGTGTAAAATGCAAATAAAAAACACAATGTCATTATATATATATAATAGTCTCGTAAACCCATATTTAACAACAAAAAGGACACAGGCAACATAACAAATGTTGAAAATGAAAATTTGGACTATTTCATGGAAAATATATGTACATTTTTAATTTGATGCCAGCAACAGGTTTCAAAAAAGTTGGGACGGGCGCATGTTTACCAATGTGCTGCTTCACCTCTTTTCACAAAATTCTGTAAATGTTTAGGAACGGAGACCATTTGCTAGAGTTTTGAGAATGAAATGTTGTCCCATTACTCCCTGATACAGGATTTCAGTTGCTCAACAGTATGGGGTATTCTAAGTCATGTTTTTCATTCCATTATGCACTTACCGTAATTTGACTAATCTGGAGTGCAGACTGTCCATTTTAGCACCTGGACTCTTCCTCAATGGGAAATACTATTTATGTTCTTTTAATATGTGCAGAATTCATTTTGGCATTGTTTTCCTGAAATATATGGTATTTTCCTGAGATATTCATTGCCTGGATGTCAGCATATGTTGCTCAAAACCTGTATACATCATTCAGAATTGATTGTGCTTTGCCAAATGTGCAAGATGCCCATGCTGTGGGCACTAATGGTCCTCCACACAGTCATAGATGTTGGGTTTCGAACTGAGCACTAAAACAAGTTGGATAGGTTGGATACTTGGATAGGCCCTCTCATCTTTAGCCCAGATGAGTCCATGATTTCCAAAAAGCATGGCAAATTTTGATTGGTCTAACCACAGGACCTTTTTTCATGTTACCTCCGTTAATTTTAAACAAGCTCAGGCCCAGATAAGATGGTGGTATTTTCTGTTTTATGTCTCAATACAAATTTGGCTGTTTTGGTTATTACAATTTTGGCTGCAGTTTTTGAATTGAGTATCATACTGTGCACATAGACAATGGTTATCAGAGGTTTTCCTAAGCCCATACAATAACAGTGCCGTCTGAGGTCCAAAAGACCATGCCATCCGATTTGTTTTTCAGCTCTTTCCCTCATTTGCAAAGATTTCTCTGGATTCTCTGAATGTTTTAATAATGTTATGTCCAGTAGATGATGAACTCACCAAATACTTCACAATTTCATGTTAAAGGTGTTCTAAGTGATGCTGGGTATCGTTGACTTTCAAACAAAACAGAGCTAGCTCGCCACTTCCTCCCCCTCCCTCCCGTGCTGCTCCTGTGCAATTGAAACTCCCCTAAACCTGGAGCCTGTGCTGTCCACAGAGATTTTCAGTGTATTCAGGACAGACAGCTAGCAGATGGTTAGGTGACGTTTGCAGTAAGTGACATAAAATGTTTTAGCCTAAAAAATGTGTGGCATTGCTTAGAGCACCTTTAAGAAGCATTACAAATACATTGTTTCATCATTTGTGCACACAGGTGTGATGAATGAATGATGTGATGAATACCCCTACATCTTTACTTCTAAGAGACTCTCTGGGATGCTTTTTTTCATACCCAATTGTATTGCCAGTTACCTTAATTAGTTGTGAAACATTCCTCCTTTTGTTTTCTTTATCATTACACAACTTTTCCAGCATTTTGTTAACCCCATCTTTTTTGAAACATATTGCTGGTATCAAATTCAAAGTTAACATATACGTATTTTCCATGAAACAGTAAAATTTGTCATTTTCAACATTTGATATGTTGTCTGTGTCTTTTTTGCAATTAAATATGAGTTCAAGAGATTTGCAGATTATTACATTCTGTTTTATTCACATTTTACACAACGTCCCAACTGTTTCTGTTTTGGGGTTGTAGAAGAATGATCTCCATCACATCATATGAATGAGATACTTCCACTAGCTCAATTACTTTCTCTAGTGACGAAATGTGACACATGACATGGCATAGTATGACATAGGCTCACTGACACCCTCCCCATGCCATTATCTGAAGTTCCCTGAAAGTATGGAGAGGACACTGTCAATTGCCAAGACCCAATCCCAATCCAGGACTGTATTCAAGAGACATTCCTCATTCAACTCAATTCAATAAAGCTCCATAATATTTCAGCAATCTTCTCCCAATATGATCTCATTCTTTTCTGTCCCATTACGTTCCCAAAACCCTTGGGGAAATTATAACTGACAAGTAACAACATAGCATGACATACACCTTATCATCATAGCATGACTGATGTAAAGGATGCCATTTCATGGTTCCAGCTGACAACTGTACACTGAGTACTACAGTGTGAAAGTAAACCACCCAAAACAATATTTGCCTTTCCCCCCAGAAACATCTGTCTTTCTAAAATTGCACCTTCTGTTTGCAAGCATAGAATTCCAGAGGAATTTACAACCACTCAAAAAAAGGCTTGTCAGCATAACTGTCCACTCTGACAGCATCATCTCAAAGTATGTCATTTCAGCGGCTGAGGCTGTAGTTTTTCACTTTCCATTACTGCTGAAAGCTGTGAGGTGGTCTAAGACCCCTGCGGAGACAGTTTGACACTTTATAAAATGCATTGAATGCCCCCCACACAGGACCTTCACTGGGCACACTGTACCATCTCCGCTTATCCGTGTTTTAATATTTTAAAAAATAAACTAACATGCAACACATCAACATGCTTACAATGAAAACAAACAACATGCAGATACTAGTATATCATCAATATACCAAAGTATGACTTATTCCAGGCAAAGAAAAATGTCCATGTCTGTGCTTGCCTCAATCTTGTAATATGAACAAACTGGAGCTTGGACGCCAGCAGGGAAGACTTCTGAGTGAGCCTTGTCTTCTCCTTCCAATATGAACAAACATCTCTGAGCTTTAGCTTGAATCAAGCTCAGGCTGGTTCAGGCCTGTAGCGGGGCAGTTAGTAAATCCAGCACTGGCCTCTTGGCAGATCAACTCACCCTGTCCAAGGCGTCCACCAGAGAGGGCCTCCTTGGCACTGCCGAATCCCAGCTCTCGGCACACAACCGTGGCGGCCATGAGGTTCCAGTTGTCATCACAGATGGTGCCCCATTCGCCGCTTCTCAGGACCTCCACACGGCCCTCTCCAACTACCGCCCCACCTCTCAGACGCACCAACGATTGCTGAAAGAGAACACATATGTAACCACTCAAGAAAAGGTGAATAGCAACCAAATTATCTACCAGTATTCATAATTATTTGCAGTTTGCCATTTTCCAAAGTGTCGGTCATTTCCAAGATTAATTATTTATTGTAGTCACTGCCATGTATCTTGTAGTTGAAGTCAGTACAATTACAGTCTCTCACTCCAGAGGTTTAGTGAGATCTAGTGACCTGAATGCTATGTGGAAATGTGCTTTTCATTTGGAATGAGTTGACAGGTTGTAGTTGCATGTTTGGCTTTGAATAAAACTCTTGACCATGTTTAGTGTTTGTTAATGAACCTAAGGAAAAAGGAAAAAATGCAGGCCACATCGTAAATTACAGAGGTTGAGAACGTAACGACACATAATTGGTGCTGCCAAGGGCAAACACTGACATCAGTGTTTGTAATTGCCAACTAATGAGAACACTGTACTCAATTCAATTCAGTTTTATACATATGAACATGTCTTAAGGCAGTTTACAGAGCCCAACTTGAACATATCCCCCTAGAGCAAGGACAGGATAAAACATCTTGAGCAGAGCCATGGCTCAGAGGTTGGGGGAAGGTGTGTATGTGGTGTGTGTGTGTTTGTGTGTGTGTGTGAGGGGTGGTATATCTGCTTGAGGTCGCTTCACCAAAATGCCTTTCACGAGGCATTTCACTATATATTCAAACCTCAGAGAAAATGATGGCTTGAGTTCAGCCTTTCATCTTTCACAACAGAAAACCATGGCTTTAGTTCAGTAGCAATGATAAATCAGCAGAGCAGGATGCACCTGGAACCAATGAGTTTATATACAATATGAGAAGAGGCACTGAGCATGTTTATCCTCTATTATCAGCTAGCTGCCGTGAAGGGGCCACCATGCTTTCAGCACTGGAACTTGTGATTTACACAGGACAGAGTGAGATCACCACAAGGGGAAAAAGCCTGTCAGTGTAGAGACCCACACACACACAAAATGTTCTAGTCAGAGAGCCATAAACATCTTCATCCAAGCTAATCTTGCACAATTTACTCTCAAATTTCCATTTCACATGATGTTAGAACAAGTAAGCCTGGTAAAGGCAAGATAAGACATCTAAAGAATGCTCACACGCTTTTCACAATCTGGGCTAGCCTCTCAGAGAACTCAGAGGAGGAAAACAAGAGAGCTGCGGAAGGACTAATGAGATAATTTATTTGTCATTTGCCCCTAGGGTGTGTGTGTGTGTGTGTGTGTGTGTGTGGGGGGGGGGTCTGTGGTAGGGGGAGAGTAGCATACTCGCTGGAGCAATAAAAGTGACAAAGTCATGGGATCCCTACCTCCTGCCTGAAGGCTTTCCTGAAGCCCGTCATGGGAGTTGGGGCGAAGGAGCGGCCAGGGACGCAGCTCACCACCACGGGGAGGCCCTGTCCGCATGTGTTGTTGCCCTTGGTGGCGAGGGCCTGACCCAGAGTGCAGCCTGAGAGGTGGGCCTCGTTCCCAGTGCAGTTGACGGCGTAATCCCAATAGGCTGGCTTCCTCCTGCGGGCAAACATCCTGGGAAGAAACGGGGAAACCCACAGTAAAGAATCTGAGGCCATGCAGTTTCACTAAATTACAATTATGTCGTTAAGTTGTTTCTGTCAGATTGGTCATGTTACCTTCTTTTAATTGACTCCCTTTGATTTCATTTAAAGACTATACAAATGACTACAGCATTATAGTGGGGCTTGTTAGCGTAGTCAATTCTGAGCTGGTACTGTTTTTTTAGACCATGACTTGTGCAGGAAGATCTTTTTTTCCTGATTACGTGTCAGAGTGCAAGTTAGGTTGAGCGTGGTTTTCAAGACCTCCAGGCAAGATTTTACAGGCGATGTGAGCAGTACAGCATGTACCGCAAACAGTCTGCTGTCTGAGGTATAGGGGGGAAACACATATTAAAAATGAAGCCCAACATTTGTTTTCAATTTGGACCAGGAGTAAAAAAAAAATGTCTCGTGCTGGCAATCAACCAGCATCAATCTCAAAAACAAACTGCCGAGGGAAACATGGCAGGAAGAAAGAGTACATTTAGGAGCGACCCCATCTTTCCCACTTGCTTGATTTGGGTAACAGATGCTTAACACTATTTGATCCTGAAGCATTCCTAATCTCCAAAAACATTCTTTTCATCACACGCCTCGGATAGGGAACAAAAAAAAAAAAAAAAAAAAAAAAAAAAAAACACTCAGTGAAAGTGACTTTTTCCCTGCAAGGGAGCCGATAAAATTGAAATCAAATAAATCACAAATCTTCGCTACATTGCACATCAATGGTTCTTGAGCATAAAACCGGGCCGCGACTGCTGGAGGAGACTCTCATGTAATTGTCCACGTTTTATGTGCGGCATGAAACAACTGCAGAGTCTGGCAGGGAGCCCCGCCACTGTAACTGCAAACCAGCTTACAAAACCAGACCGTGCACGTTTCATGGGCATAAACATGTGCGTGAATGGACGCACGTAGCAGAAGCCTGGCGAAGACTTTAAAGGTTCTCTCTCCCCCCTTAAGCCACTTGGGTTGGTTTGTAGCCATGTTTGCAATATTTTACACCTGATGACCACCTCCCCAGAGGCTATACTGCAAACTTTTTCCTGTACATATTTTAAGCAGTAAACTGACATTTAGGTTGCTTTACATGCATCAGCCATCTACAGGTAGCCGTAGCAATACATTCAACATAGAGATTTTCCATTACAACATGACATAAGACATTTATAACACAAAGTAACAACAAATACTTTAAGCTGAATCACATGAAAGCAGATTTATTTCCAATGTGGAGAGAATAAACATTCTGCATTCTGCATAGTTAAGCTATGAGGGATGGGGCCTCTTAGCAGGGTTCACTGTACAGTGCTCCCAACAGCGTTGGCTCTGGGGCTCAGGGTATTATCTATTGTTCCGCTTACTGGCAGACTAGAAAAAGGGTCCTTCAAAAGAGATTTGACGACAAATACAGATGGAGGACTGGAAGCAACACTAAGTACTGGTAGGCTGCGCTTTGGTGATAACCTGAAGACACTATTGCTACAACAAAACACACTGATGAAGCAAAAGCCTCCTATGTCCACAATATAGAATCATGCCTACATATGTGCCTAAGCCTACACTGCATTCTTAACCCTTAAAGGTCCAGTATGTAGGAAATAATGGAAAATAAACTGTAACCATTCCAAAAATGATCACCATATGTTGTCAGAGAGTAAGGAAACACGATGAATTGAAGTAATGGCTTATTTGACAACATTACTCTAACCCGTAAAACCCATGAAAAAAATGAGTTACGGGCGGAATCTCTTGGAATTTTCGCTTATGTTTTGAACGATTAATTCTAGAATAGCGTATTAATAATGGGCTAGCGCGTCCTCCTATTTGGGTTGCCAAATTAGCAAAGGCCTGGCCAACTGTCAACAGCTGTCAGTTGTAGCCTAGTCATGAACGCCTACGAGAGGCAGGCAAATGTACACAATTAAAACGAGAAACAAATTGAGTGGACATCGGAGGAGCTTCCTGAGACGGTGACGTCTTCGTCAAACGAAGAATATAAAGTCTGACGCAGAGCTGGCCATATTTCTCCACAACAGGTAGCCTAGTCTAAACTTCATCTGCATCGCTAACTTCAGCTAAATATGTACGTTGGTTAGAGAGGTATTTTTTGTTTTCACTGCTTCCGTAATGTGTAGCTGGGTCATGGTTGGAGGTCAACTGCTGCAGGTCAACTAACGTTAGCTAAGTCTTCATTACATCTGGAAACCCAGAAGAGGCTCGCGTCTGGTAGTCTTGAGAACGTTCACCAGTGTTTTGATTTTGGCCTGCAGAACGTTCGGTAACAATCCTACAAATCGCACCTTTAAAGGTGTAGGTTTACCGTCACACCGGTGTGAAGGACTGTTGGAAAATGAACGTTCTAAAGAATATCTGGGTTCATAGAATTTTAGAACATTCAATTGTTGCGGAACAGAATCTTATGTTAGAATGTTCAAAAACCCACACCCTCCACCCACAGGGTTAAACCAAAGATCCTTTTAACCCTCTCTGGTTAAACTATCTGCAGATAATTGACCAGAGTCTTTTCAGGTGATTCTTTCAGGTACAGCAACAGCATGGTAAGGCTTCCCAGCTCTGGGCCTGACCTATGACCCTTCCTGTGTCCAATTTGCTCTGTACAAACGGTCAGCACTCACTTGTAAACTCTGGTGTTGTATCTCTTTTCCCCGGGGAAGCCGAACATGCCACAGATGACGCGGCTGTTCTTCTGCGTCCACTCCTCGTCACAGATCTGCCTCCAGCGGCCGCCGTCCTTAATCTCCACGTAGCCCTCCGTTACTGGGGTCCGCTTACGCAGCGAGGAGAGGATTGCGCGGATACGGACGTCCTCCACGTGGATGTTTAAGCTCTGCAGTCAGAACATACATTTATGTTAACATGTTTGGAGTATGCTAGTACTCTCCTAGGAATGTGAATAAATATGTGTGAATACCTCTATACATAATTACATGTGCATACTAACTGCAAATACTGCATATAACTTTACTAAAGTATTGTTTAGTGCTGCATATTAGATCATAGATGGTTAACTCATTGAGTGCCAAAAATGCATCGAGTGCCAAAAACGTAATATTACGTTTTTAGCTTTTTTTTTTTTTAAATTACGAAACTAGACACTCTAACACACCTTATATGTGATTTTGGGAACTCTGTGATGAATGGAAATGAAATATATGACGATCGAAAACTCATGAAAACGCAAAATCTGGACATTTTATCGTAACTCGGTTGCTGCTTTGGGTCGAATCAGTGACGCATGCACGTCAGGTCAAAACCAGGCCATTTTCGTGGGTCTATCACTAGGTGGCAGTTTCGCCAGGTCTCGCTGATCACTTCCCGGAAAGTTTACACAAAGTAACAGGCAAAACTTCATATTTCATGAAAGACGTTATATCTCCATTTCTAAAAAAAAACAGCGATTTTGATGAAAACTAGCCACTGTTTAGCTTGGGATTTCTCAGGAACAGAGGCGTAGAAATACACGGTTTGCACCCACCGGGAGCTTAAAGTCTCACCTTTTAATCGAGCTATTGTATGTGTTCATAGCTATAACACAGAATATGCTGTGGCTGTACAAAAATAATCAACAATGGTCTAGATTGCTGGCACTCTAGGACAAAGCTCCCGAAAACAGCTTGGCATTCAATGAGTTAAGTAAGAAGTGATTAAAACCTGGGCCCAGTTTTTGGTCTACTCTTAACACAGTTGTGATAGGCATATATGCACTGCTGACAATTTCACTGGCTCATCCCATGGTAAGAACTATTTGGTGCATGACTCTGTGTTTTGACATATTTTGCCCATTAAAACCATATGTGTGAGTACAGCACCAGAAGTATGCATGCCACAGAAAACACATCAGACAAAGCGCTCAAGTCTTTGGCTGTTTCTGTGGCAAAAATGACAAGCTAACTTGGAAGGCCGTCCGCCTCCGCAAAGTTCAGCGCGCCTACACAGGCACAGCTTCGCAAAAAGCTCTTTGGATTCTGACGGCCCGAGAAAGAGCTCGGTGAAGAAAGACTTCCCCTTGGTTGAGTCTCTGGGTTTACATGAACTACCCCCCCCCCCAAAAAAACAAAACCACATTCCTGTGCTACGTGACGGAGCAAGCCATGCTGGAGAAAACGTCTCACTGAGTGCAATTCGCTGGGCTCAGCAGAAAGAAAAAAAAAACCTGGTTCTATAACTATCTCCTTCTGCCTCCAGGTCTCCCTGTAACTAAAGAGAGAGTCTGCGCCGCTTTATAATTAAATGTATGGTTTTCCTGATGGTGGAATCAGTCCAGAGGAATGTGCGGATGCTACCAACTATGGAGCAGTAGCCTAACCGAGGAGTCCCAGTCCTGACTGCTCCTCACCACACAGACCCGGCCCAGTGGAGAAAAGGCAGTCTGGTGTTTAATAAGGGCATACAGCATTTTACAAAACCTGAAGGCTCTCATCCATTTCCAGCAGAACATGGGCTGGGGTGGTAATAGAAGGCTGTAGATTCACTCAGACAGAGACAGAGTTACATACATAGAGATGGAGTAGAATTCTCCATTATGAGTTACTCATATAGAAGACTAAAAGTGACTTTAATTGAATGTAAAACTATGGCCAAAAGCATGTTTGACAAACAACAATAACCAACATAGCTATGTTTGGCTTGTTTGTGATTCTTGCAAACATTCTGTCAAACGAAAGACAAGGCACTGGAGTGAACTTTCCAGACAAGTAATGTTCTGAAAGGCTAAATCTAACTTTGTGGTTGTGTACCGAATACAAAAATCAACATTTGTTTTTGTTCTGGGAGGAGTCCTGCTTGGACTACGAGAACTCTGTGCTATTTAGCTTATCCAGACAATGTGTGGGCTAAGTATACAGTATGTCTTGGACGCCTGACACCAGTGAAATCATACATTTGGACAGACAGAAGCCTCTCAGGTTGTATGGCTTGATTATGGCTCACGGCTCTTGTCACATGTGTCTGACAAAACAACAGAAGCATGGTAACGGCATATGACTTCTGAAATATGATGCTTCTCCATCAAGGAAAAAGCTTGTTGGACAGTGGAGAATAAAGGGGTGGTGGTGGTGGGGGTCAATGTTGGGGGTTGGGTTAAGACAGCTGGAGTATCAATTTGTTAGGGGGAACACTTTCCTGAGGAAGCAGCGTCACTCTGGAAACTTGCAAAAGCTCTTACTTAACAGAGCCCTCCTACAACTTAGAAAACACAAGGAGCCATAGGCACAAGTGGTGAACCAACAGATGGTCCCAGGTCAAAGCATCATGTGAAGTTTACATCTGCATGGCTTATTTTTTATTTATTTATTTATCATTACAGACAGACATAAACAGCTGACAACTTTTGCATTTGTCAACAGTTTGGAGTCGTTAACGGCTGTTACGCTAAAGATGGGATTTGGCATAGTAATGTGAAGTTCTGCCCCATTACATAATCAAAACAGGGAAGTGAATGTTAAAAGAAAAGGGACTTCAGAGGCCACATGAATCACATACTGTACTATAAGTTACTGTATCTTGTCTTAAGTTCTTGCATTAGCTCTTGCTGTCAATTATGTCTGTGGGTTGAGGTTTGAACAGTTAGATCCCCCCTCTGTATCCTCATCTGGCGAGAATAAAACATTCTCAAAGAAGTCTAATGCATTTCCTTGCCAGTGAAAACAATGGTGCACAGATCAAGCAACACATGGTTTTGATGAACACACTGACCCTCAATCAGATCCAAAAAATCCCAAGAAGTTGCTCATATTTCCACTTACATACTCAAAGGACAGGAACAAGACCGGTCAGTTCAATCTACACGTCACCCTTCCACCTGCATCATAAACCAATGACAACCAGCGTCAAGTGCTCCTTTATTTTAATCCATAACAAAAATGCTACACATTCAGTATGCTGTACTGGTTGTCTCTGCAACCCCCGTGTGTCTCTTGTGTACGTCTGCTAATCAGTGTTACAGTGGCCATTCAGGCACCACGCCCTCCTCTGGTGCCACAGCATGCGTTGAGTGCTCACACGTGTTGGACAGGACCCAGACCTACAGTATGTTGTTGTTTGGTCACCCGCAGCACAAATGGATAATGATGATCTCTTTACCGAAATAGCCAACTTTAATGAAAATGAGGCTTTGAGCTCTGAGACTTGTTCTCACGCAATTAAATGCTGTAAAAAAGCAGGGCCTGACAAACAAACAGAAAACTCTTTAAAGAAAAATATTTTTGAAGACAGGCTCAGGAGATAATCGTCCGAGTAGGACTGTGTATTGCTGGCACAGCCTTGAGATGAGAGATTAGTGATCCTTAGAGGCTAAGCTTCAGAGACTGGTAGAAGGACATGCCATCCCATGTTATTCTATCTCTGTGGGGTGGCATGACATGAAGTTTTGTAGACATGCAACGGATGAGAAAACTGAGGCCAATCTCAAAGGCAGAAACAACTCAAACACAAGCTACTTTCCTTTAAAGGAGATTTACGGTGTGATATTGACCTAAAGTGTATTGAAACATAATACCGAGTGTGAACGTTGTCTCATAGCCCATCTGGGCTTGTCCCCTGCACTCCAAAAATCTGGCTTAGTTAGCCGATGCTACCAACAGCTTTTTCAATAGTGGTGCTTCGGCATCGGGCTAGCCATGCAAATAAATCACTGTTTTACACCCATTTACGAGGCTCAATGTATCTCCACACTTCATTGGTAGACTTCCGAGGGCCCTGACATTTAAACGAGACATTGAGAACTTTGAAAAAGCACTGGTAGTTTACTTACAAGACAATTTATACAGACAGTATCTTCACAAAGTTTAGCGTTTGCAGCCATCTTGAATTTAGTCACGATAAGTCGAAATGACGAAAGTAAGAATGAACAGGTATGATAAGGGATCAGATTCCAAAAATAATTCAGTGGAAATACATGGATTCCAGTTGCTGCTACTGGAAGAAACTGGAATCCATGCATTTTTATTTGCATGGCTAGCCCGATGCCGAAGCACCACTATTGAAAAAGCTGTTGGTAGCATCGGCTAACTAGCACCAGATTTTGGAGTGCAGGGGACAAGCCGAGATGGGCTATGAGACATATGTTCACACTCGGTATCATGTTTCAATACACTTTAGGTCAATATCACACCGGAATTCTCCTTTAAAGTCATTATTAAAAAGCCACCTGCTGTTTTAGGCTCAATATTGTGTCTTGGAAAGATCATGGTTCTTCTCTGGCTTCATCAATACCAGCTGACAGAACTGTGAAGTCATAGCACCAGCATGCTCACTCCTGACCCATCACAGCTGGTATGGACACACCCATCAAACCTTTCGATGCCAGTCGTTTTTTTTTTTTTTGACACCGTAGTTTATGGCACAGCGCTGACCCCTAACACATTAGGAAATTGGATGGTCTAACCTTTGACACCATGGCAAAAAAGAAATATGGCTTCTTTCATATAGTGCACAATGTATGTCTTTTAAAGGGATAACAGACATTTTTGAAAGCAATGATTTTCTCTTTCATATATCTTTACTGCTCCTTCATTATCAAGGTAATCAAGATCTGATCCAAGAATTGTACCTTTGAGATCAGGCCAAACTGATGTAAGAATGCTCTGATTTTGTCTCTGTATGTATTCTCTTGTACAATATAAGTATAAGCACAGCACAAAGTAGCTGTGGCATTCCAAGCCGAATATTGGACACAACGTTTTCACAACTCTCACTGATGGAAAAAAAATGCATTCTCCAAAATAACTCTCTATTCCTAGTTTATTCCTAGACTAATGCTTCACCAAAATGATGTTTACTCTAACTAAAATGGCTTCCTTTGTCTACATTTGGAAGAATCAGACCATTGAATATCTTGCATATGACGGGTTAGCAACCTGGAAACTGAAAGCTGCCAACAATTTCCTCCACAAACATGCAGAAGAGGACTGAGACTTGTTTACCCCAGTTTGTTGCCCAGCGTTTAGTCTTGTTAGGGAAAAAAACAGATTCCCTTGATCACCTTGAAATGCATGCATTTCATCGAAAGCCAGAATATGCAGTCCATGTGCTTATGGTGTGTGAGAGGTGTGATTGACATAACTCAATATACTACATACTACTAGACAACTAGTCATGTTTTAAAAACATTCAGATATAGATTTATAGATAGAACAATTTGGACATTTTTGTCAAGTAATGCCAAGTATGTCTTTACACTTTTTCACACACCGCATCTTGAACGCTCAATCCCAATCTTCTGACGAACTGAAAAAAAAAACCATGGCGTCAGTCAGAGTGCCGAGGCTGGTGAAAATGCCGGCTTCTCTACTCATTCCAGAACTCATCTCTACTTGCTTATCATGTGGGCTGAAACACCCACCCAGGTTCAGTGTCCCTCCTGTGGTGAGTTACATCATGAGCATTCCCAGATGATGTTCCGCCATTGCTAAGGACTTTTTTACTGCATATACAGAGCCCATGTGGGCTGGGGGTGAATGGAAAACCTGAGTCCGGCGTTCTCGGCGGATAGCACAGCTGGAGACATGCAACAGGAGCCGAATTGAGACGTCTAGACGGTTTCAGGTCTGAAGTCTTGACTCATATAATCCTATAAAAGCTACTGTTTTTTTTTTTACCAAGATCAGAAAGAGCCCACCAAAGATTCAATCATGTTTTCAGTGCTTGGTTTTGTGGTTGTCCCCTCCCAGATCAGTACTCACAACTTCAACTGCATCCATTTGCAACCTCTCCCAATGCATTCGTTCATTTCAATTCAAGTCCAAACCTTAACATAGCTTTACTTAACTTGCTTTTTACTCATTTGTGTCTTATAGTATGTAACTCTCCTTTTTCTTGTCATCTTCTCATGCTGCATGACAGCCATAATATCTCCTTTGAGAATCCCTCTACAGGGATTCTTAATTCAAGGCAAAAAATGACAAAAACAACCCCTACACACCCTGTCCCTGCTGACTGTGATAGACCCAGTTGTCATGGCTGTTTGTTTTATGGCCATTAAGAATGCGCCGATAAGAACCATGCACAACCCCAGTTCTCTGCCTCCCACTTCTTCGACACTTCCCAGGGGCACGCACAGTCACCCCTCATCAGAACCAGCTGGGTGATCAGCACAAAAATGCTTTGAGCCGCCAGAATACCTCATAATATTCAAGCGAGAAACGCTGGAGCAACACTGCATTCTGCAAGGGCCTGCACCAGTGTCCTGTATATTTAAAAGTGTATTCAATGCACCATGTGAAAGTTAAGTTCTTGTTTTATGCTGCAAAGTAGCAATGGCTTTAATTGCGAGACTGACATCTCTGTGTGAAATATAGTGGAGTACTGTGTTTGTGTTCTTTTGGAAAAGATAAAGCAACTCTGCTGTTGTCCTAAATTGCATCAGCTACAGTAATGTGTGACCATGACGACAAAAAGCAGATGTTGCAAGGCCCCAGCTATGCCGAGAGAGAGAGAGAGAGAGAGAGAAAACCAGGATATGTCTGACACAAAAAGAAGCAGTAAAAGTCTTACATCTATATTGTTGGTCAAGGTGTTGATAAACTTGAATCCTGGGATCCTCTTGTCACTGCACACAACACCCACGTCCTCAGTGTGTTTGCAATCAGACACCCCGATTCCATTAGAAGGACACTGAGCCAGGGTCTTCTCCTTCCCAGTGCAGTGGACATTGTCAAACCAGATACGCCCTAGAAAATAGACATGACATCGAGATATACAACATGAGGACTGGACTGGACATAAACAACAGCTTACAAGGGATTGTCAAAGGAGTAAGGGATAAAGTCAGCACACCCCTGATTTAAAAAGTCTCTTCTTGGGCCAATTCTATTCTCCCTTTACATGCTACCCTTAGGTTCCATCCTAAGAAATTATAATATTCCATTGCTATGCGGACAATACTCTACATGCCATTGAAACAAAAAGATTCAGACTTTTTTGTCAGAGGTCCTTGCATTTCGACCTAGTGGTGCCTAGAACCTTACATCAAGCAGCCAAAGCCCTTCACTGGCTCCCTATTCATTTTATGATTTATTTTAAAATTCTCTTATTTGTTTTTAAATCTTTAAATGGGCTTGCACCTTCTTATTTGTCAGATCTTTTAAACCCACATGCTTCATCCAGGGCACTTGACTTGACTTGACTATAAAATGATCATGTAGGGAATATTTCTATCACATGAATGACCCGTTTTTATGGTACCATTTACCACAAAATTGTTGTGCTTTTGAGACATCCATCTGAACAATGCAAGTAGCCTACTTGCCATCAGGATATAATTTGCTTGATGCTTTTTCTACATGCTCTTTGTCACTTTGTCATAATCTTTAGTACAGGTGAATGCAAACAAATCAACCTGACCTTCTCCCTTTCCATACTTGGATGATGGGGACCAGGAAACAGCCTCCACATAGCCCAGCTCCTTGCACACCACATGTGCATTATGTATGGTGAAGTCATCGTCACAGACAGTCCCCCACTCTCCTTCGTAGTACACCTCCACACGGCCCTCGTTGTGCTTGCGTTTGTCTCCCGCGAGGCGCAGCTGTATCCTGGGAGTGTCAGCAGGGAGCTCTGGGGGAGTGTAGGTCTCAACGTAGGGATCAGGGTAACCTGGTGGATAGCCTAGGTGCTCGTACTGGGCCTGGCAGAGACTCCATAAGCACATCAACTTGGCCAAGAAGCAGGGTGGTGACCAGGTAGCTGGCATAGTGGCAACCACTCAGCAATTTGATGGCTCCTTTTAACTGAAATGAGGAAGGAAATGTTGGTGAAGTGAACCATTTATTTTGTGTCAAAAGCTATTTTGTGCTCAAGACATTTCCTCACAAGTATGGTCCTAATGAAAGCGACTCTGTTTCCAAATTAAATCTGGGCTGTGTCTAAATGAAAAGGTAACATGAGTTGTCAGGTTTGGCTTGAAAAGATGCATTATGAAAGCTCTACAACAGCAGCAACAAGGTGCAGGCACACTTCAAACACAAAATAAAGCACTATTTCTCAGTATAGGACATGCGAGGGCATCAAAGTTTCCAGTGCTTTCCTCTCAAAGACAAAGAGTCATTAACTTTTTTCAATTTGAAAGAACCCCCTGGAGAACTTTGGATTAAAAATAAAATCAGAGATGCAAAAATGGTCTTTAAAGTGTTCTTTTATCAAATATGGTCTGGGCATGGAAATATGCTGACAATAAAACATATTGCCTAGCCGCTCATGGAAATTTTCCATTCTACGACACCATGCTTTTATTTTGTACTTAGATGTGGCAGTTGTTACACAAGTGACAAAATGACTGTGTTACAAAATGAATCTGGGCAATGATATGGTACTGTAAGGGTTCCGTTTCCCCACAGTATATATCAGGATCTCCTTGGACCTCTTTTCTCCTTATTCACCATACTGATGCATATGAACACTACTGAATAGGCACTTAATACACATTAAGTATTCAGTATAAGTAGTGTTCATATAAACAGTGCCTCCCTACCAACACAGTCCAATTGGTGTAATTACACCACATCTGTGTGATAAATTTAATTGAATGCACAGACTGTTATTTTTATCATATACATTTGTCGGTCACCCTAATATAGCTTGGGAAAAGCCAATCAGGTTCAGAAAGACACACATTACCAAACCTACCGGAATGAATACATTTCTAAAGGCTTTGTTAGCGGACAGGGCTGAATGGATATCAAAAGTCCAAGGTAAGTTTATGGCCTTTAGAGCCTTTCTGTCTCTCTATTGGTCGCCTGCCTTGATCACTCTAAAAGAAAAGACCTCTGTCTCAGAGAATCAGCTTGTTTGTTCCTGTCAAAGCCAAGACACATAGTTTCCACTGACCACCGTGGTAGGGGAATCTGCAGGACATCAGAGGTCATGTCGTCAGACATGTAAGTAATTGCAAAGGAGCAATGGTGACCCACAGCAACCTGGACAATTTTAAGGACATCCATCCTAAATATTTTACATGTCAACAGGAGAAAAAGAATAATTTCCTTTCTTGACAAAGTTATTGCTGACATACAGAAATTAATCCTAATTTATGTATCAGGCTATCTACTGATTAGACTTTTAAGGGAAGAGGCCTATAGGCTATATGTATGTATTAATTCATCAAGTCTTTTTGCAATCTATCTGGGCCCCTCCCCATCTCTTAACACCCTTTGCAACATCACAGAAATAAACCACAGTGGTTTGTAAGTGGTTACAGTTAAATTATTACTTGGGCAATGTGGCTATTTAAGTTGACAACTGCAGCAAACGCCTGCTAGATAGACAATTCCCCTGCATCACCGTTGTTTTGCAAAGTTATGAGACTGCACGCAAAACTAAATAATGGTATCGAAGTGAAAAGCTTATCCTTTCATTTAGATAATTTCAATAATGTAGCCTACTTGGTATTGACGTGCACATAAAAGGTCGGTACTTACAGTATTTTTCGAGACGGTTATGGTTGCAGGAAAAGGGCTGTGGATGGATGAAGGTCAGCTATAGTAATCCTTTTCCAACTTTCTTTATAACTCAAGCAATTTGAGAGAGGTCCTCGACAAAGTAACGCCTTGCAGAACTGCCCCGTAACGCCCACGATTGAAATGACCTCACTATTGTAGACTGTATTTAGATGGGGGGAAAAAATCTTACTTTTTGCATCTCCAGTTGTTTCATGTCTTATAAGACCAACGGGGACTTTTTTTAATCGTGTAGAATTAATTTAATCCTTTGCTGCAGCTTGATCGCATTTTCCATCAATGGAACACACCGTTGACCATTTATTATTTGCCCTTTGGACAGGAATCCGGACTTTGTGAGAATGGCCAGATATTGGAATGTGTTTATAGTTCTGCAGCAAATAAGCGTCAAGGTGGCTTGCAAAGTGGCACAAGATTTCAGTGGGCAACACAAAAAAAACTTAAACGCGTCGGTGCCTGGCATCGAGCCTGCACATGAGAACATTGCCACCCGGTGGAAGGAAGTTGGACGTATCAGCGGTAATTTAAAAGTCGTTCTAAGACGAAACGCAAAGGCTCGTAAACTAATAAACTGGGACAGAATTCGATTCTCTAGACTGCATTGCGTGATCAACAAGTAATGGATTTCTTGTGACTTGAAATATCAAAGAAATACTCACGAAATTAGAGATGTTTCTGACTACTTTTTTGCCTCTGTTTTTCTCCTCGACTTGAACAGCTCCGTTCTAACCATTATCAAAAACTCATGGCATGTCCAAGTCAAATGACCTTTGACATGGTTGTTTGGTAAATTGGACTTCTTGGGAGTTGTTGCAGCTTGCTTATGGTTTTACTGGCAGTTGAGTTCTCATGAGTAATATCCTAGACCGTAGCAAGCCCTTTGAAACGAACACTGGAGCCTATTATGAAAATAAAAACTGAACAAAAACTGTGTGTGTGTGTGGGGGGGAGACATGTCATTATTGCACTTAATTGCAAGACCGCTAATGTGTTACGTTGGAGTCCATGTTAAAGTTATGTCTTGGGAAGTAGATATAACGAGCCAACAGTTTATCGGTTTTATTTTGCACTTAAATACCATTCATCTTGTAAACTAAACATAAATCGCTTAATTTGAACACGTTTTCCACTATCAATGTACAAGCTATAGCCTATAGTTGTTATATTAAGCCGTTGGTACAGTAGTGGTTAAATATACAAAAATAAATTTGCCAAAATCACTTTGTTTCCAGTCAGACATAAAATTTTTTTAAAAAAACCCACCAACTTGTGTTACACCCAATTACCATTTGTTCAATCAATTTATGCTGAAAAAAACAATGAAAGCAATGTGGCATTTAGAAGGTTGTTCAAAACAGACAAGAGCTTTTGTCTAATTGTTCATGGTAACAAGGCTCTAGTTTTTGCTCCTGAATCCCACACCATCTTTCATTGCAGTCACTGGCACACCTGAACATGCCTAATGTAGCTGATCAAGAGCAATTAAATTTTGAGCCATGTGTCAGTAGGTAGGCCTAGGTAAGGATTGGTTTGGTTGGTATCGGAGTTTTTTTTGAAGGTAACAAGACATTTTGCTTAGCAAGATTGAAGTTTAAGGACGACTTGAAAGCCAAGACAAAAAAAAAAATAATAAAAATAAGTGCACTGAACATGGGACTCCTCATGTAAAGATCTCATAAGGTCTTTAGGTTGTCCAAAGGACCAAAGTGCTGGCAGTGCCTTCTGCTGGTTATTTTCCATTGAATAATGAATCCAGGTTTTTGTATGTACTTGGTGCTACATGTCCAAACAAGACATATGGCTGTCTGGTTTGACAGACAATTTGGACATGATCAGTTAGCAGATTGCAACACACCAGTGTAAGACACAAAACCCCAGAATTTGTAGGACAGACAAGGTTGCATAAAACGATGTAGCCTCACCCACTACCAAAATTGTCCTCGGAGTAGCAAGAAACAAAGTAACAGTTAAGTTCAATTAATAGCATTTTTATTTATAAATATTAAGATATTAGCAACACATGTCACTATGTATTGTTGACTAATTGGTCCCAAAGAAGCCTCCAATTCCCACTGTTCATCTATGAATAGAAGGAGAACATGCATACACAGATTAAAATATATATTATATATTTTTCATGTGTTGGAGTCACGGGTACGCTGGCGACTACGCCGCTCCGTCCGCAGCATCTTTATTTTTTTTTAAGCGACCTTTTGGGTGTCTTGAAAGGCACTTTAAATAAAATGTATTATTTACATACACACACATATATATATATGCAGTTTAAATAGATGAGCTAGACCAAGTTCCTTACCTGCAGCCTCTCCTGTTCCACAGGTAGAGTCACAGCAGAGGCACATTTCATCATGCTCTCCAGCAGAGGTCCATCTGGGAAGAGGACAGCACTGAGCACAAAGACACACAAAAGTAGTAGTCTTGGCATTTTGCTTACCAGTCATCAGAGAAGGAACAAGCCTTGTGGTTGGACATTATTGATGCTGGGGTTGCCACCAGCTGACAGGTAATATAGATCTGGAAGGGTGAAAGTAGTAAGTCGTCTGAAATTAGTCCTCCCCCCTACACACACTTCTCTTACATCATTTCCAGCTCCCTGTGCAAATCTAAAGGCTTCCAGTTCAAACTGCAGCTTGCCATCGTGAGACCTGGGCAGGAAGCGAGATCTGGAGCCGGTTAGCTTGGCATCAACGAGACACCTGCAGGCAAGAAAGGCTTTTCAAGATGACCATAAAATCCTTTGTCATGGTAAAAGAAACAGTCTCCCATCAAAAACTGTGATTAAATTTGTTAAGCTACCAACTTCCACCAGCTAGTTTAATCCAGTGTTCTCCATAGGCAAGGGGTCAACAGAATTAACTATGAAACAACAGTAAGCTGCAATCATTTAAAAAAATTAAAAAAATCTACCAATGGGTCAAGACATGCCACAAATTTACAGACACACACCCATAGTTCACAATGAATGAATATCTGGGTGACGTCTTCACATCAGGGACAGCAGTGGCCACACAGGAGTGGGCAAACACACGCAATGGCACATGGTTGTACTGAATCACTGAGGCTTCAATGTGCAGGATGTCTCCCAGGTAGGTGTTGGGGACCCGCTCAAACTTCCAGTCATCTAAAAAACAACAAATATTGGAGGTAAGGGCTACATAGCTTTGGCTCATCTCTACATGAACTCATATGCAGATCCCACAAACCTGTCATGAGTCTCAAGGAGAAGACCAGGACCTCCTCGGCAGCCTTAGTGGCAACAAAAGGGACCCAGGTTGGCCTGAGGGCATTACTGCTCACATTATGCTCCCTAACATTAAAATAAAATGCATGATACTTAAGGGTCTTCCATGTGGCATTGCACAAAGACCTGACCAAATTGGTTGGTAATAACTTGACACTTAACGGTTTTTACCTTTGAAAATGTCAGCCGATATCAACAGTGGCATTACTTGTCCTCATGATTGTGGTTGTAGGAAGAAATTTAGGCACATACATAAGTGTGAAGGTATACACTAGTTCATCCTCACTCATCTATGAAGGAAAGATGAGGACTGTCAGTTTGTGTTCAGTAACACTAATCACAATGATGGAGATAACACTTCTTGAAGTCATAAGAACTTACTACTTATGAGTAAACACACAGTACCTGAAGCCTGCTGCCACACCCATGCAGTTCAGATTCAAAACCAGAAACTGTGCAGAGAGGTCCTCCTCTGTAAAAGCATAGTCACCAAGAGACATCTGCTGGTTGGATCAGCTGGCCAGTGCCAAAGAAGTCTCAATGCACATACACTTGCACATCAGCCTCTCCACACCTCACGGTCACAGAATCAGCCGGTACTGGCACATTGGGGACAAACCTTAGGATCTTCTGGTCTCTTGAGAAATGTCCATTTCAGCTGCTTCACATGAGCTTCTAGTTTTGCCTGGGACAGAAAAGGAACAGGCTGCTGCACAGGCTTGCGGAGCTCTTCACGTAGAGGTTCCTGATTAGCGTTCTGTAGACCCTGTGGCAAAGATCCACTGAGAGAACTGTATTCTTTCCATGCCAAGGCAATCGATTAGCTTTAGTCTGGAGAGTAATTACAAATAGCATTAAAATAACACTAGGGCTCCCATTGCTAAGATCTAAGCTCTACTCTCCACTAAAACAATCTGCTGAATAGAGCTATCCTGCTTTTTATTTGGTGTTGAATTACATAGGCCCCACCCTATTCTTGATAAGTCAAATTATCATCAAATGATATCACCTGTTAACACTCTCGGATTGTTTACCTGAAACCCATTAAGATTCAATTTAGAAAAACAGCAGCTGGGTTTCATTCAAAATTAGTTAAATGATTTAGTTCTGTAAACCAAAAATAGAAGATTTTTTTGGAAACACCTTGGACAGGTTAGAATATATAGAAAATATCAGGGGGTTTCCCGAACCTCTGTGTGAAGTCGCTACTATGTTATTCACCCCTGATATCTGAATCGGGCCCCTCGGCCACATAACATAAGTGCGTGATGCATCATTTAATGGCCCTTAACCATTACAACACTGGTTATGTTATTCACCCGTCATATGAATGTGTGCTAGAAATCCTGTTGAGATACACATTCAAAAAGCAGTTATTTTGCTTTTAGCTCCACTTGTATACCAACCATTATGCCGATTCCCAGGTGAGTATACAGGGGTGGGTTGGATGTGTATGTGCACCTAGGGGCGTAATGGTTCATAATCCATCCATGCATATATATATAAGGTTTATAATCAGTGCATCTGCCATGTCTTCATACAACATTTCTTCCAATTATTTCCAACCAAATCTTCAAAATTGGCTTTCATGGTCTATAACAGGGCCCGGCCTTTGGTCATTCAGTCCATGAGCAAAAAATACTACACTACAATTGCATGTTTTCAGACTTCACAAAGCATTCTTTATAGTATAATAAATAGTGATGTCAGACCTTGACACTTTGAATCAGAGATTGGTTAATGTTTTAAAACAAAAGTTCAGAGGGGAGATTTTATTTAGACCAAGAGACACTTGGCAGTGCAGACTCACATGGAGAAATGGACCTCAACCACAAAATAAATAAACCCCTCCAATTATGAAGGACAAGAAACTCTAGAAATGTAGATTTAGGGCATTTTTATTTAGAATGCAGACATTTGCAAAACAGTTCAGTTTTCATTGTTGACCTTTATTAGCCCCAAGGATGCCTCTGATTCCCACTGTCTATCAAAGATAAAATACTTACATCCGCCAAAAAGATAAATATTTTGCATAAACTTTAAAAATCTTGCAGCATCAAACATTTAAGAGGACCATGCTATACCCGCAGCCCCTCCTGTTTCACACATAGCTTTGGCTTTACAGCTTTGACCTTCTTAGGATTCTTAACAACTTTCTTCACTGATGGCTTTCTTAGCAGACTTCTTCATGGAAGGTTTCTTCACAGCCGTTTTAGGTTTAGGTGTTTTTGAGACAGCTTCCTTGACGATTAAATTGTCTTATTGACTTTGAGCTTCTTGACCTTTCAGCGCCTCAAGCAGCAAACCTTATTCCTGTGTCTATTAAAAAAATAACACTATCGATATTATGCAGAAACCATGAGCACCCCTGATTTATACATACAATTACCTGACAAACTGACATCCTCAATGCATCGGGAGGACAAAATGTCACTTTAACATATTTTCCACTGAATCAACTTAAAGATGTATTAACAATTTATAACAAAGCCCGGTAAGACAGTTATGGCCACCACTTAACTCTCATTTAGAGATGGTTTGCAACTGTGATTTTAATTGAGAATGTTGCTTGGACATGCTTGGCAGGGGCTACGCCTTTCTGTCTCCAGATGTTTACAGACCGTTGTTAAAAGAAGAGGTGATGCAGCACAGTGGTAAATGTGCCCCTTTATCGACTTTTTGAAAATGTCACATTTAAAATGGACATATATTTTCCAAAAACAATACAATTTCTGCTTTCACAGCTGATATGAACAAATGTATTCCAGTTTAATTTATTTTATTAAAACTTTTATGTTGGAGGCTTTTTTTTGTGGATTCTTCTCTGTAGTCTTGCAAATTAGGGGCAGCCGTGGCCTACTGGTTAGCGCTTCGGACTTTTAACCGGAGGGTTGCCGGTTCGAACCCTGACCAGTAGGCGCAGCTGAAGTGCCCTTGAGCAAGGCACCTAACTTTCCCTCACGGGATCAAAAGAGTATGTATACTTATACTTAATTTGCAAATATGCAGTCATGCAAAGAGGTCGGCTGTTTGGAGATCACACTACTGCAAATGGATCTCAAGGCCTACTGCCATAATACGCTCCTCAAATGTCCAGCATGTTCAGTAAGTATAAAATCATGTAGATATATACATAGTAGAGAGTGAAATAACAATCAATTAATCTTCTACACAAACTACAACACTCAGATACAGATATATACAAGCATAACATTTATTAAAAATTTCCGCAATGAGTTTGCAAAAAATAAATTGTAAATAAATTACTTCAAAACATTATATGCATTGGCTAGCATATATGTTTCTTTCACCATGCAGATGAATGTCTTCATTCTCTCTTTACATTGCTGTGGTAACTGTGGTTCTGTGCCCATCAACTTTCTTCATGTTGCTGTGGTAACTGTGGTTCTGTGCCCATCAACTTTCTTCATGTTGCAATGGCTGGAGTGATAAAATTAGGTCACTGTGAATATTTTTCATTTCTGCTTTTCACATCAATGCTCTGATATACATTTTTTTTTTCTAAGAACAAGTTACACATTTTTCAACTTTAACTAACACTACCAACACCATATTTTGCACAATATGAAGTGATGTCTCTAAGCCTTACCCTATAGCCTTCTACATCTTGTGGGCTCTGGTCGTTGCCAATTTTGGTTAGACAGGATGTACAACACCACTAATCCAAATGCAACAATAAGAACTCCAAGAAAGTTAGCAAAGAGGGCCTCTGGTGGCAAGTTCTTGTAAGGCTGTGTTCCATTCCCATTTCCTTTTCTAGATTCAATTGATAGTACACTGCTTTTAACATATAAACTGACAGTATATACCCCAATGGATGCATAGACACATGATTGAACAAATATTGATACTTACAGAGCAAAGAATAATTTTTCATTGATACCAGATATGCAGGAAATTATGCCCAGAACTAGAATGATTCCTCCCATCCAGACATGAGTAGGTTTGATCAGTTTGCGAAACTCCAATGGAGAACATGGCAGTAAGAAGGCAGCAAAGCCACCCACCCACTGACAATAAAACCACAGGCAGAGACACTATCAGCTTCCCCTTTTATGAAAAAAGTACAACTCAAAGCTCCATTTTAAGTGTATCTATACCAGGACTAAAGCAATAATGAAGGGAAAAACCCTAGTCAAATCTGGATATACTGTATCTACAGTGTCCTCTTGGACAGTAATCATATATGCAGTGGAATCACACATTAAAATATTATTTATGGTAGTGCAGTTATGGGAACAAATATGTGAAATTTTGTTCCTGTTTGTCTCAATCAACCATAGTACCTGAGAGGCGAAGAGAGCCACGGTGCAAATGCCAATCCAGCTATGCAGCGAATACACATTGGGGATGTTTTGGGAGTTGTGATTACCAAACACAGCACAAAGTCCAAGAATGGACAGAATCAAAGCCAGGAGAAGAGTCCCAGCATGAAGCAGTTTCCACGGAGTCTTATTTTGTCCCCAGGTTAGAGGCACACGATACACCACAGCCGCTACAGTAGTTAGAAAGAGGAGAAATATCTTATTATTGTGCAATACCTAGACATTACAGCAAATCCACAGTAACTACGGAAGTATGATTGATCGCGGTCGGCAATTTACAGAAGAACGCATGTGATATGCCAGAAGGGGAGAGGAAGAGAGAAACAATCTGGAAGTGTAAGACAATGTGTCATTATTTCATTTCACTCACCATAACCATACAGCACCACCAAACCAGTCACCATAAGAACAGGGTGCCAGTTGAACTGTTTGCCTGAACCATCCCATGCAAAGCCGCCACGCCATGCAGCGTTCCAGTAGGACACAAACACCACACATAAAATCCCCAGGCAAAGGCACAACAAATAGGAAGGGTAAAAGGACATGATGGACCAAATCCTGGTATGCCCTGTCCAAATGATAGAAAAAGGATGCCCTGTCCAAATGATAGAAAAAGGGTCAACTCATATACATATCAGATTCAGATATAATGAAAAGAAATTAGTTGAGATTGAGACATAGCCTACACATGTCATTTTAAACCAAGGCTTATTGAATTTAAAGTTGACACTGACATTCTGTAAATTCAGATGCCCTACACATGATGCATCACTTATTGTACAGCTTTGTTAGAGATAAATTAATACATTTACAAATCTCCTGGATGAGACCTGGATAGCAATATTAGTAATCAAATAGCCCCTTCAACAATATAAGTCACAACTCTGCTTTTCCATTACAAATGTACTATATTGTAAATCAAGTTTGGATTCGGTGAATACACAGACCAAATATGACATATAATTCATCTCACCTCTCACTTCTCAATTGGAGCAGCTGCAATTGTAGACCAGACGTTCAACTGCCAATCTTTTTTGTGAAAGTCCCAAGATGGTTTCATAGTACCACCCCCCAAGCGGCTCAGTAATAGAAATTTTGAATATTTGATTTAATTTCAGTTCCTCTTCCTTTGAGAGATGTTCCACTTCAGGATTTTGTTCTTATTTAGGTGTATCCTCTTTGAAGTGAGCCTATCCTCTTGAAACCTTCAGGCGAGGAAATGAAAGCTAACTAAAATACATTCCCCACTTTATCATGTGACAAGGAGGGTGACAGACAAAACACACACACACACACACACACACACACACACACACACACACACACACACACACACAGGTAGGTAGGCTAATTAAACACAGCGTCTGACAATTACAGATTTGTGTGCTGACCAACATACCAGGAAGTGCACACATGTACGAAATTCATAACCATATACCAAAACACACAACATAGCCTACCTACCTACCTAACTACAACTATCACCACCACCACCTGGGTTCAAACAAGGTCGAGGTTGAGTTTGGTAACGTGATCCTGCTGAATCAATCTTGAGCCGTGTAAAAGCAGTCAATAATTACGCGTGAACAGCAAAAACTATTTGCCCATGCCTTTCCTCATATGAAGGGTGCACTTAAGCAATCCCTTACTTCACGCAAAAGAAACAGATAGGGTGGCAGTCTCTCCGAGTTTGCGTAAGGGACAGTCCTCCTCTCCACTATTTCCTTGTTTATCGCGAAGTGACCGATGGGAAATGTCGTTTTCTATCCATATGGTTTCCGCGAGGAAAATGTAGAGCAGAGACAGGCCCGGAGTGGGTAATCGGGAGAATCGGGAGAATTCCCGGTGGGCCGCTTCACTTTTGGGCCGGTCGAGGGAAAATATTGACATTTGTCACGTTAATCTATCTTCTCTTAAAGTTGGCTACACACGTTCGCATTCTATGCCTAACACCGCAGCCTCTGCATGGGTTGTTCTCCCCTCCCATGAAAAGTTAACTGGTTGGGTCCATATAGCCCGTCTTTCCTAAAATGTTTTCTCCTATAGCCGGGCTGTGATAAGCGTTAGGGAGGATGGATGGTAGAAAGACTCCATGAGGGACTGAAAAGGCCAGGAAAAAAAGACGAAAAGTTTTGGAATAAAATGCTGCCAAATGTGCCAAACTTCCAATTTGTTTTTGAAGAGGACAGACATAAGTGGCAACTGGTAAAGAGAGATAGCCATGATTATAACGGAATTGGGCTAATAACCTACTGGACGTTGTAGTGTTGTCAACCTATTCGCAAGTAACATATTAAATAAATTAAAATATTAGGCTTTTTGTATCATCCAATATGGCGATTCATAGACTTTGCAAATATTATTCAAATATTGATAACACAACTCAAGCTTGATCTGTGTATAGCCTAGGCATAAAAACAAAAGTAGCCTCTGAGCAGCAGATCAGCCAGTCCCCCGCTGAAAATGATGAGCCCGAAAATAGCTATGACTACAGGTACAAGTAGAAAGGATAATAGAGTTAACCATATGAATTAAAGTTATTTTATGTAAGAAAGAGCAGTAGGCTATATGACAACAGTAGGCTACATGATCAACGGATATGCCTTGTTTGCTCAGAAGTGGGTGTAGTAAAGGAACAAATCACCAAACAACAACATGATAGCTGACCCATGCAGAAAAAAACATGTAAACAATACAGTAGTTCAATATGCCTCTTAGTGGAAATGTGGGATACATTTCAAATGCTTTATTTCTTCCTTCCTGTTTTTGTTAACTTATCAACCTATCCTTGTGGAATAGTGGAATATTGGTAGCCATAAAAACTACAGGATAAGAGCTGAAATGTTGCCTTATTTATCCAATTTTCTACCACCACTAAAAAAAGGGCCGGTCCTGGCCCTGAAACTCCTGGGCTGAAAAGTGGCCCCACTCCGGCCCTGAGAGCAGATCATTATATCAAAGATCTGTTAAATATTTCATAGGCCAGTAAGCTTTTTGAGTGTTCTATTTAGTCACTAATGGTCTGTCCATAATTAAAAATTTCTGGAAAACTTCACTGCGCAATTAGCCTGGTCCATACCGCCTGTTTCTCTTCGTCATACAGTCTGGCATACTAGGCTTGTTCATCTTCATGCAGATCTGTGCAGATCTGACTTGATGTGATGAATGCTGGGTTGAACACAATGCATACTGGGATGGACACAATGCTTACTGGTTAGAAATCTTGTCCGACTTCTGTCAGCCGGGGAGGGACTTACCACCGTGTCACCATAAGAGGCGGACAGAGTAGACAGCTTCATTACTTGAGTAAAAGTACAGATACCCTTTGTTAAATTTTACTCAAGTACAAGTAAAAATACAACAGTCAGATGTCTACTTAAGTAAAAGTACTGAAGTACTTGCCACTGTGCTTACATTTACAGAAACAACCTACATGGAGTTATAAAAAATGTTAATGTTAATACCTTGGAGAATGTAAAAGGAATTGAAAGTAAAATCAAGTAATTTTCATATTTTTACCATGTTGCCAGGGATGGGCAGTATTTCTAATACATGTATTTAAAATACTTATTTCAAACACAAAATACTAATTGAAAATTGAAATAGTCTGGCGAGGTTTGGCCACAGGTTGGCACATTCCCGGGATGGACCTGCTGCGTCTTCATCCATTGTTTCATCCATTGTTTCATCTCTTATCTAAATCTGACCATGGAGTTGACTTTGCCGGAAAGCTGAAGGTGATTGCTGATAGGTTGTCCCAATCAGCGGCGCCTGCACAATCCAATCATGTTTGAGAGGGAAACAACAAATTGAGGGTTTCCGAGATTTTTCTTTTTTCCTTTTTTTTTGAAAGATGTAACGGGTACTCACGGTTATGGATAGAAATGTAGTGGAGTAAAGAGTACAATATTTGCCTCTCAAATGTACTTGAGTAAAGTCATGAGTACTCCCCAAAAATGATACTCGAGTAAAGTTCAGATCCCTCAAAATTGTACTCAAGTACTGTACTCAAGTAAATGTACTCCGTTACTGTACGGCTCTGGTCACCATGTCACATGACCTTAAAATAAGGTGACCAGATTTCTGAGACAAAATCCGGGGACATTTTCCGTTGAGAAGCATGTCATGTACTGAATAGAGAGCTATCTCTTTAAGAGGAATGTACACTTTACTTCACTTTATGTTATGAAGTGTAATTGGGGAACCTGTTTAATGTTACACTTGCTTTTGGAATTGGGAGTAAAACGACAAGCAGTTGAAACCGGTGTCCGAGATTTAATTCTGTGAACATGTAACTACTAACAGTTTAATAGTACAACATAAAATATAACAAAGCGTAAAACATGTAATGTTTTAATCTTTGTAAACTTAAAATGGGGACACTGTCCCAGGGGCGTCACTAGACTAGAGCTGCATTAGTCCACAAGCCCCCCTAGGGGGGTTCGGGGGGATGCTCCCCTGTAAGAAAATTTGGTATATTTTAACGTTTAAATGCATCAATCTGGTGCACTTCGAAAATAAATTCAGAGGTTAGACTTCATTATTCTTATCTATGGATGGAAATATTTGTGCTGTAGCCTAAACTTGCACTTCAGAATTTTAACCATGCACATACAGGTGGAATGGTTAATATTGCAATAAGTTATGATATTGCCCAACCACAAAGCATATTTTCTTTACAGTTTCACAGTTCAGAAATGGTCCAAAATAGTATTGGCTACATTTCATCACTCACTAATAGGGCCTATGTGTTGTCAGTCTTATATCAAGAAAAAATAAGTCACGTCTCATGATTATTTGTCTTTATATTTTTGTCTTAATGTCACTAGGAAGCATGCCAGTAGAAATATAGGCTATATTCATATTTGTAGGTGATTGTCTGGAATCTGGCAATATGAGAACCATTATGGTGGGATAGGCCTACTCTGGCTAAACATTTACAAAAATGTTTGTACTGACATAAATAGTTTACATGAGAATAGGCCTACATTATAATTTTGGCCCAAAGTTGGAGACCATGTAGAAATTTTTTTGCAATTTCAAAACCGGACTACTCAGGAACCGCTTGTTGTAGGCCTATCGATGCTAGAGTTGTTACATAAGTTTATTGTTAATTTTCTCGTGAACCATTTATCATAGCAACTTGGTGCTAATATCATTGGAAAGCTTAGATTCCGGCTGTTCATGTGATATCTGTGTATGCTATCTGTGTGACGAGTACTCCGCAATTTTAGTTTAACCTAGACTTTAGCAGCTGGCACGTTCGTGATGAATAGTTTAATAAGTCCCCCACACAAGTGGTTTCATTTTAAAGATTCTACCGCGCTGCTATTCCACCAATCGAAATGCCTACCAGAAATATGGGCATTCTAACATCTCTGAGGTCTGAGCTGAGCGCTTGCGGCTTGCTTTGACTGGCTTGAGCCTGTGCGTGAAGGGTGCGCAACTGTAGGTTTGGTCAGTGTGTTCTTTTATTCCAATTTCGGGTCTGTCAGTCACAGTGAAAACCGGGGACTTTTCCGGGGACAGCTCCAGCTGTGGACAGGTCACCCTACCTTAAAATATCGCGGGAGTCTTAGCCTGCAGACAGATCTTGCAGTTGCCTTCCACGGTCTGCACGACCGAACCCCCCTCATGACGTCAGTTCAAAGACACAATAGGGCCATTTGGGAGGAATCTCCTTATGGCGATTTTGACGGGTGTCTCATGCTGCTTCCTTATGTTGGAATATGCGAAATCGAAGGGATACCTTCTTATATGTGATTTCTGCAACAATGGTAGGTTAGCCTACTGAAAACGTTTGGATATTCTGTTATTTTCTGCTGTTGGTTAAATAGATAGACACACATACAGTATAGAGAATACACTTGATATTGAATTTATGTGCTACAATTCAGGCCTGTTAACTGTATGACAACAGTGGTTTACTTAAACTACATCATAAGAATTTATTTTGTGAAAGTTATGCTGTATTTATTGCAAACAAAACTCCACGATATCTCCCGCGAGTCACATCAGGCAGACTGTAGCCTGTCTGTCCGGGTTGAGCTGCCCTCTGTTATAGCTCCTCCCGGCTAGCCTCTGAAGATCCCGTTGACGTAGAAAGCCAGACAAAGTCAGATGCAGTTGATCTCGAACAAGCCTATTGACTGCGAAAAGAACAGGATTTCTAACCAGTAAGCATTGTGTCCATCCCAGTATGCATTGTGTTCAACCCAGCATGCATCACATCAAGTCAGATCTGAGCAGATCTGCATGAAGTCGAACAAGCCTAATGTGTTGTGCTGACATTGTGAGGTGAGCATTGAAGGAATTGTCCCCTGACAGATCTATCTATCTATCTATCTATCTATGTATCTATCTATCTATCTATCTATCTATCTATCTAATCTACAGTTGAGTTGAGTAAAGTTGAGTAAAAAGAGGTATTAAAAATCATCTTTTGACAATTTATCTTGAAAACCATGAAAACAATGAAGAAAAATCCCATCTGGAAGGGGAGGAAATATATTCTGATAAACAAAAATGCCTCATAAAGAAGCACAACATTTTAACAAAAAGACAAGTGCCACAATTATTGGCACTGTTGCATTTCATACTTTGTTAAGACTCCCTTTGTCAATGAAACAGCTCATAATCTTCTCCTATGACATCCCATAAAGTTGGAGAATACAAAGCAACGGATTTGAGACCATTCCTCTTCACAAAACCTTCAGATCATCCAGAGTCCTACATGTAGCTTCTCCCTTGTGCATTCTCCTCACTCCATGGAGTTGAGATCAGGGGACTGAAATGGCAAAGGCAGAAGCTTAGTTTTGTGTTCAGTAAATTATTTTTTATTTTGGAAATGTGTTTTGGTTCTTTGACCTGCTGAATGATCCAATCATGA
The DNA here is from genome assembly GCF_017589495.1 of Alosa alosa. Classification (NCBI taxonomy): domain Eukaryota; kingdom Metazoa; phylum Chordata; class Actinopteri; order Clupeiformes; family Clupeidae; genus Alosa; species Alosa alosa. Next base: position 13,895,474 of record NC_063193.1, on the reverse strand, counting down.
CCCACTTGAGACCCACTTTTGGCAGAATTTGGAGAATTGACAGATGTTCTTTGAAAACGTTCAGGTTTTTCTTGGAGTTCATGATGCCATGCACTCTAATGAGGTTTCTAGCTTCATTGGCATAGAAAACAGCCCCACAGTATCACAGACCCCCACCACCACCTGAGAAATGTTCAAAATTGTATTCAAAGTGCCGAAACAGCATTACAGGTCATGAAAAACAAAACTAGACAAATATTTCGGGCCTAACCCGAAGGGAGGCAGCCTGAGGCAGCCGTGGCCTACTGGTTAGCACTTCGGACCTGTAACCGGAGGGTTGCCGGTTCGAACCCCAACCAGTAAGCACGGCTGAAGTGCCCTTGAGCAAGGCACCTAACCCCTCACTGCTCCCCGAACGCTGCTGTTGATGCAGGCAGCTCACTGCGCCGGGATTAGTGTGTGCTTCACCTCACTGTGTGTACACTGTGTGTTGTGTGTGTTTCACTAATTCACGGATTGGGATAAATGCAGAGGCCAAATTTCCCTCACAGGATCAAAAAAGTATATATACTTATACTTAACCCATCATCACTGTCTCAATTTCAAAATTTTGCTTCTCTTACCAATCCATCCTCCTCACATGGCCTCTCTGTCACTTTATTTTCATACATACCTTGCTGAAAAAGGAAGATTATTGCTGAAAGTTTACAGACACATAGGCTACATGGAAAAAAGTTTCTGTATTTTGTTAATATGATTTTTTTGGGGGGTGCCAATAACACACACACACGCACATATACGTATACAACTTTACCAGGATCTATCTATCAGATGTACGTTCAGTAGGCCTATATAAAATGTAAGGCATACCGCATGTTATGAATATTCCCAACTTGAAGAAAAAGTGAAGACATCAAATGGACTTTCTATGAAACCTCAATTTTTACCCCTCACACCCATGCACACTATCAGATACAAAGTGAAATGTTTTGCACATTGCAGATATATAAAACATTTAGATATTAGACAATTTCTCAGGGTCCTTTCAATCAACACTTACATCTTACATCTTACTCAGATCTTCAGCTATGCCATATGTTGATCCTCTGTTGTTCAACTCCAGTGTGACTTAATCTACCGTGGAGATGGTAATGCAATGTGAAATGCTATTGAAACATCACACAGACCTGTGAAATCCCACCAGAGAAGGCTTTCCTGAAGTGAAACGATGACACCTGCAGACTACTTGTAAAACGTAAAGGCCAAGAGCTAAACCCTACATTCATGCCAATTTACAATGCAAAATTATCATGACATGTAATCCATGTGCACTTACACAGTAGAACACAAAAATAAAATAATTCTCATGATCCCAAATTACAGAATTCTTTTTTATTATTATTTACAGGAAAGCCCTATCACATGGGAATGTATAACTTTTAATTTCATTGTGACAACCTCTAAGATACAAAACAACAGTAAACCCTGAGATAACAACACACTAGATAATGGAAAAAAACCTAGACTTGTTTGTTTTGCTCTTTTCTTACAACAGAAATTACAGCGGCAGGAAATATGACACAGTCAAAGATATACAGTCAAATACAACTTCAGGGCTACCAAATGACAAGTAAAAAACCTAACATAAAAAATATTCAAAGCAACATATAGTTTATTCTTCAGTGATATATACCACACATGGTTGACATTCAAAGATTCACCAGTCTAAATGTTTGTAATTAAGAGATCTGCCTGTTCCATTAAATTACTGATTACCTTGCTTCACTACAACAAATTCAGAATTTTCTGTGGACAAATAGAAACTATGTAAATGTACTGCATTGAAGGCAATACTGGATGAGTACAACACCAAAAAGATGTTTCTTGATAAAAAATGTTATTCAAACTTTACAAAAGGAGACATGAATTCTTAAAATACATTTACATATACGATTACTACATATGACTAACTCTCAAGCCTAGGAGCGGGAGACAAACTTTTGGCTGAAAGAATATAACAGAACAGTGCCATTTTGTTCGATGAAACACTTGAAACTGAAATTAAATCGAAATGTTAAATATTGATGATTTCTCCAATTAAATAATTTACTTCATACTCTGGCACTATTTCTTCATACTTTTTCAAAATAAATAAGACAAATTGCACAGAACTTTATGTATGGGTATACAATGACATTTTTACATTAAATTAATTCACAGCCTGATTTTATGCTCCATTTTTGGTTAACATACTGTACCTAAACAAAACATACACATGTACAATTAACCATAAATGCCAGTGCAACTGACTTATTTAAAAAAAAAAAAATTCAAGTTAATTTCCAAACAAATATACAAAGGCCATATCAACTCTGTTAGCATGGCTTTAATCATACGTTAAGCCCCCTCATACTTATAAAGACTACTCTCTACTGCTTTTTCAATTATGTTTTCAGCGGAAAACCTCTGGTCCAGGAATAGTAATGCGTCTATGAGGTTATTAATACTGGCTTTCATTCCTTCTCTTTCCATCCATATTCGGAGGAGTGCATACATTTTGTCGTCTGAGCAATTATTCTCCACGCCTCTGATGTCATTATCAGTGAGTCCTAAATGTCGAAAGAATCTCTTATGGAACAGCACATCAACCTCTTCAAAGAGGTCGAACGATTTCCTCAACGATTCGTCTCCTGAATAAATAAATAACAACCTTAAATATCTTAAAAGTCACTCCAGATGACTCAAGTGTTAAAACATGGTGAAATGGAGTTTCATTTATATACGATTCTGCGGTATACATGATTTGTATTTCTAAAGGAACCAAATATGGTAAAACGTCATTAAATGTGTAAGTCCATGTTTTCTTACCATTTAGAGGAACGAGTCTTGGAATATCTGGAGTATGTTCTGTCACCTAAAACAGAAAACATAATGTTGGTATTGTAACTGAAATATCTATGTGTGGGATACAGTACCAGTTAGTTAGCAAATTGCAGCAAATAACAGCAAATTGATGCAGCATCTGTATAAAATTAACCTCATACTAAATGACTAAAATATATTAATTTTAATGATTCCAAATGTCAGAAACATCTCAAATCCCAATTGTTGTTTGGAATTGAATTCTCTTACAAACATAGCTTTGTTACAAAAACAAGAAAAAATATGTACCACACAATACTCATCAAATGTTAAGGATATAAAGTATTGGAGCTGCTGGAAGATCACAGTTATGCAGTCTCTGTCCCTGGCACAAATCCTTGGAAAAGGGCAGCGAGATTAAATCAGAGCTGGGCAATCTTGTAAGCAAAGGCACAGAGTGGCAGCACTTCTTCATTCTAACTGATGCAGCAGCCATTCTAGCCATTTTTATCAACTGAACTCGATCTCCAGACAGCTGTGTGATGTATAAACCTGAGCTTGGCTGCACTGGAGACCTCTGCTAGTTAACCCGGGCCTTTGTGGACAAGACTGCATGCCCTGTTTGGACGACATGGACAGACAGACAGAAAGCGAAAGCGTGCTCAGCGATAACACGCTCACCCGAAGGAGAGGCTGTGTCAGCGGGTTGGGAGGCGCGGAGCTGCTGTTGCCACTGCTGCTGCTGCTGCAGGAGATGGGTGTGTGGGAGGGAGGCGGAGGGAGCGCAGACAAACTGGCTTGCGAGGAGCTGGCCGTGTTAGGGAGGCTCTCTCCCAGGCCTGTGTCCTCGTCTTCTGTGGCCGCGGAACCCACCAACTGCTTCAGGGCACGGTGTATCGGCGCCTTCGTCACGGGCCTGTCCTCAACCACCTGAACATTCGTCTCCTTATGGGACATTAAAGAAGCATTAATAATGTTAAGAGCACAGTGTCAGACAATGATTTACTGATAGAAAAATAATTAAGGATATCCTGTACCGTTCTATTAAAGTTAGGTCATAAGTGGGTTGGAGTGATTGATGGGAAGCTGTCACCATTAATTGCATTTTGAGCATATAGCAAACATTGTACAGGAATTCCAATTAAGCATGGCAGCAACATTGAATGCAAATAACATTCAGATCACATTTGCAAAAGCCATGCTGGGAATTCAGTGGGAGTTCTGAAAACACTTCAGTTTCAAGGGTGTGATAATTGCATGTTGTGGTTATGATATTCATTAATTTACTGAATTAGACACATATTTACCAAATTTCTCTGGTGGGTATTTTTCCTTCTCAGAGCATCTGTAAGAAAGAAAACACATAGCAATATAGTCATGAACAAACTGTATTCTTCAAGAGAAGCAGTGGTGGTGATTGGTGACTGTAAGCTAGTCAAATTGTATCCTAAAAAAAATATAACAAACAGAAGTCTTTGCCATAGTATTTGGATCCTTGGGATTTGATCTCAGGCTGGAAAAACATAGATTTCCTTAATTTGTATAAAAATTCAGATGATTGGATAGGGATGGAGACAGGGAGTCAAAGACATTTGGGGTGGAGGTTGGTGTGTCTCCCTCATGGCTCCCCCTGACTGGGCCAGACAAGTGGACTAGCTTAGCACTCCATGTAAGATAGCCCGTCCTTGGCCTTGGTAGGTGATAAAGGTAGCTGCTGCACTCCAACTGTTATCCATTACTGTGTGCGCCCGACTTTAATTTGATTGCGGAGATCCCGGGGAACTTGGAGCAGATGATCGACTTTGTGTCGTTCCAGTAATGTCCTTGTTGTTGTCATTTCCACAGGAGGTATCTGGGCGAACCACGTCAGTTTTAGCTTGTAGGGGCAGATGTTTAAGTGCTATAGAGTTCTTGTTAGTTTCTTCTTGTTCAATCTGTACAGTTGCCAAGAGTTTATCAGAAGGCCTCAAGGTCGTTGGGTGATAGAGTAGCTGTTGCTTAAAACTTTAATCCCTATCCACCTGAATTATGTGCTACTTTATCTGAAATAGTCTCTGTGATTCCCAAAAAATCCATCCCAGTTGCTAAATCCATTTTTGGAGCCACTGAGCAGTCCAGAATACACCAAAGTTCTTTGTGTTGGGAGTAGGATCACTTATGAAAGTTTACATTCTACTGTAAGTTTAGGGCAATAATGATCCTTAAAGAAACACCATGGAAGAATATGCTACTTTGTGTCAATATTCAACACTTTCAGCATTAGTACCCAGTTAGTCCAAAACCGAGGTAAAATAATTGCATTGTGTTGCTTTAAAATATTCTTGGAGGTAAAACTGTTCCCTATAAATATTAACCAACATGCACAAATGTGTTAAATAGTTTTTTGTTTTTATACCATTTCTGAAAGTCTTCTTTGTGTCAGAAATAGCTATTTTTGAAAGGCAGCATGTAATCATTCCCCCTCCATCTACAAGTCTGACAGTAACTGTGCTTACCTTGAGTAAGCAGATAACTGCAAATAAGATAAATAACTTCATTAAGATTTAGTATGAAGATTTGTATTATGTCCTTACCTCTCAATTTATGTGGCAAAGTCTTCCAAAAGGCAATGGCTCCTCCAAGCACAAATAGTAGCAAGATGACTACAACAACTACAATCGCTACAGAGGAAAGAAAAATGATCATTAAACTAAATGTGCCATGTTTGTTTAAATCTCACAGATGTACTCCTGAAACAGTGCACTCAGACAGAAAGGTGAGCGGTCCTGGACATCACAACACCACAAAACAATCAATGATAACATCATCTTTCCATCTGTATGACACTAAGGAACAGCACCTGTGGTGTTCACAGCTTCTCTCTTCTCACAGATGGTGTTGGAGGAGGGGGTACATTGCTTCTTTTCAAACTCACCCTCTTTACATCTGGTAACAAATAAATAAATAAAACAATGTCCGCACAGTTAAGTAAATACAGAGACACCCAAAGCAAAACTGCTCATGCTTCACTTCACTGTAGCCCAACCATTTTACTGCACATCTGGCAGCATGCCATATGAAATGGACATATCCAATCAACACACGGAGTTCAAATTCTATTTGATCTGTATCATAGCATAGTGCAGCATGCAAGAATGAATTCCTTTTGATTTCCTCTTGGTACACTCCTCTTAAGAAATTCTGCTTTTCTCTGATTAATAATACAAGTCACTACTGCAAAAAAGAGGGAAACAGCAGCATACTTGGAACATTTCTTGCACACTTCACATGCATGGTGAGGAAGACAGAAGGAGCCTTCTTTGCACTGGCACTCTGTGTCGCTGATGCGCGTGCAGACTTTTGTGGGCTTCTGATCTGCAAAGAGGACACACACACACACACTTCGAGTTAATCCGAAACACAAGACTTTGCTCTGACAATCAGTTGATCACCAGCTCAGTGCATTTTGTGCTGTATAGTTCATGAGCCTATATTGAGATGGTTAGAAGATCACAAAAGATATTATGGCACAATGTGGTGTAGCAGAGTTAACAGAAGCAGAGAGGGACAAACAGGCACGCAGGCCCAATGTGATGCAACCTGTTGGTTTCTTCACAACAATTTAGCTCCTTTCCTTCTTATGTACTAATACTTGGCTGGTGTTGTTGAGATTCATTCAATTCATCTTTGCGACAGGCGAGAGCAGCCAAACTGTGGCATATTAGGATTGGTTTGGACTGCAATGTTTGTATTGGTTATTGACCACCAACAAGCAAAACAAACAAAAAATTTAACACAGTGCTGAGCCAATGCCAGGGTCGGCCAAAGCAAGCCAACCTGGAACAAAGCCACTTGGCAGAGGAAGCAAAGCAGGCTGCCAGGTAAGATGGGCTCTTTCTGGGATCGCCAAGCTGACACACATATACAGCCAAACATTTAACATTCACACTGCCCAATAAAGAATATATATATATATATATATATCGCTAGGACTCAGGACATCATTGGTCAAAGCAATTCTCTATCCATCAAAATCATGTAACATTCAAGGGTTCATTCACTGGCTCTGATTAACACTTTTAACACCCATCTACCAGCTCAACACTGGTTTCACCAGCAAAGGGGAACATCTGCACACTGAAGCCTATTAAACTGTCCGTTTGTATCAGGGATAGGGAAAACCAGTCAGTCTGATGCCCATTTCAGTGGCAGCCTATTCGCACCTGCTGAAAGAACAATCGTACAGCGACACTGAAGCCTAAGTCACACTGGCGGTATGCATTCCCCCCTCTGCCACAGACCCAGTCATTCTGATGCTGAGGAGAGTATTTGCCAAGACAGTGAATTTGAACCAGCTTTATAAACCTAAGTGCAGGGTCACAATAGTTTAAACGTGCCTCTGTCTCTGCTCCACTTCCTCTTAGATTGTGCACTCCCTATGTACTTAAATAGACCATTCCCTAGGTTGTTTACAAACTGTAGTAAACTCTGATGCTTGTTTGTTTGGGCAGTCATTTAGCCACAGCCTCACAGGACAGTTCCACAGGAACACTGACATGTTTCTCTACGAAAAATTTGTTTTCAGAGGAGTATTATTATTCTCAAATGTGCCAGTTTGTCTTTTCACCAACTGGTCCTACTTTCTCTTTCTCGCTATCTATACAGTATCATAATGAAGGGCATTTGCTAAATGTCAAAAGCTTCCTCTACATTTCAACAACAAATTATTTTAAATGGCAAAACACAACCCTTAACCTGACCAATTCAACATGTATTTTCAAGGCAACATACTCAAGATGGAGGAAATTATGATTTGGAAGCATGTTGCCATTGAACTGGTTAACTATCCAAACAAAGCAATCTATACAACTTGGGAGGTCAGCATCAAAACAATTGATGCTAAATACCATTACCATAAGAAAACATTTTTTTTTTCTAACCCCCTACAGTAAACAACGTATTATTGAAAAATAACTATTACAATGAGGTTGAATTTAATGATATAGAGTAGGCAGTAGGTCACTAGTCATTTGTAATTCAGTGTATGGACTAGGGCCTACAAGTCTAATGTTGATTAGTGATTCTTACCTGGAGGACACTTTGTGCATGATAAACATTGACTTAGTCCATTCTCATGTTCAGTGTATGTGTCATAATCACATGCTTCACAGCTTCCCTCCTTTAATGTTTCAGTGCAATGCTCCTTAACATAAGTGCCTGATGAGACAAATGGAACATATGAGATGTTGCACTTTAGAGGATCAATAAACCAAAAACAGAATTGTTGAAAAAGCAAGCATTTTTTATTTGGATAGTTGACTTCGAGTTTCTTTCTATTTTTTTTTTTCTGTAATTGTTCACTGAACATCACCTTGACCAAAGCCAAATCTCGAACCCTAACTTTAGCCAAGACCTGGGACCATACAAATAAAGTGTGACCCTTAAGTTATCCTTATAGCCTACTTACCTGCTGGGCATTTTAAACAGCAGATGCCTTCGTGTGGATATGTCCCTGCTTTGCAAGAAATGTCTCGTAAAGTCCGATTCTTTCTAACATTTTTCTTCTAGTTCCCAAAGTGTCCTAGCAGCGGCCAGGTGAATGAGCCATAACAAAATTACAATCTGAAACAGACCACAACACAATCTACATTTGTAGCCTATTTGGAAAAAGTGTTAAACGGAAATCGATCTAAATCGAAATATTAATAGATACATAGAATCCATAATAAAGAACAGAATACATTCGAGTTCTTTGCATGCAATGCACACAAGTTTGTTATGGTAGTTCGGCAGCATTCACTACTCAAACTTAAAATCAATTCCGCTACATGCGTGTCCGATGAAACCTGTTATTGTTAACAGAAAAGACACATAACTTGCTGTTGCTGTAGCCTACATTAATGGGATGACCCTATGTCTACTTTAACTTATCACACTGCCGACAAAAGCTTGTCTTATAGTCGATGTATAGTTTTCCATAGGCCCATTACGCTTATCATGTCGTAAGGCTACAGCTATAGCCTATAGTCTCGTGAAGTAGGCTATTAGAGCCTTGAAAGCTCTTGTTTGGCTTGTAGGCTACAACCTACCTGACCGCTTACTCGCTTCATACTTAACATCGATGTCTTCCTCTTACTGACATTGTAGAAAAGGAAGAATAACTTTTCTTGACAAAACTTTAGGCTATATTTTCTACGATTTCGGACGAGTGGACAGCGCGTTCCAGTCGGTCCAGCCACTGGCGCATAGCCTGACATTCATAAACTTCCGGAGAAGGTCTGGGACAAGTCAATGCATCCGCCCCGCAAACTTATCAGTGCGTCACAGTAGGTGAGGCCAGTTGGAGAAAAGAAAAAAAAAAAAGTAGGCCAAGGAAGAAACAGGGGAAGACATTCGCACACAGAAGCACATTCTTATCACACATTAGCGTTTAGGACCTGGGAAGCATAATGGAAATAAATAGGCTATGTCAGGCCAGGTGTTATTCAACCCAATTGAATAATTCAATAACTGACGAGGACAGAGTGGTGAGAGTTAACATTAAGTAGCCTAGCCTAAAAGTCTGGGTTTCACAATAATCTCTCTTCTGGATATGTAGCCTATAGGCTTACATGCACTCTGGATTTTTATAATTTTCTATTAATGAAGTACAAAATGCAATACATATCTTATTGACATAACCTTATTTATTTATTTTAGCTAAACTGGAAAACAACTCAAGCCGTTTCTTTCTTTCTTTCTAACTTGGCTTGTGTTGGTCTTCAGCTATCACCCTCAACCCTGTATGCCGAGGCCTACACAGACCGACGTTTGGTTGACACTATCTTCAAAGTAGCTGCCTGGACTGCTGTGATATTCTGCTGGCAAGTCCCATCAGCATACTGGCAGAAAAGGAAACAGCTTACTAACTAGGATCCTTTGGGGAAACATTCACCAAGTCAAAGGGGAATTTCATACCAGTGTGAAAGAATGTCAGAAAAAGTGTCACTTCATCGTTGTTTGCTCTGACCACTTTGATGAGGGTAAGCTCTAACTCACTCCAACAGTTTCCAAGCATTTCTGTGGTTATTCTCTTAGATACCGTAGATTAATTCATCAGACATAAATGTGTACATAGGCTATGACGTAGAATAAAGCTTTACATATTTGTCTGCGGTTTGTAGAATTCTTCTGAAAGACCGAACAACAGGCGAATGACGTTATACAGGCGTACACCACCTAACTCTGACTCAGTGCTTAGCACTGTAAGTTAATGAAGAACTTGACACTTAATAACTGTTGACACTTAGTAACTGGAATGTTACAGTAGACCTACTTCTTACATTATATTTATATATATATCGTGCATATTCTCCTGGACTATTGATTATGTTCGATTTTAAGAGTTGCTGCTTTTTCATACTATCTCTGTTGATTTACATCAAAAGCATAATCAGACACTACCACTGTAGTACTACTGTGAGACAGCAGATTAAGTTGTGACTCAGTTAAATTGTAAAAAATATTATCCCTAGCTTAAACTTAATAAATAAGTAAATTAAAGAGTTTTGACATGTTTATGCATTTTTTCTTTTTTTGAGTTACTGTGACCCTTTTTGACATGATAAGACACATGGCAAGGGGGGCTTTTCCCTACAACTGCTCATTTAGAGATAAGAGACAAAATGAAGTCAAGTCAAGTTGTCTGCCTCTGACAAATCCAATGCATGTTAAACTGTCTCTCTGAACAATTTTGAAGATTATAACCGCCCAACAGTCTCCTCCCTTCCTCAACCAGTGGATTTATCTCCTTGGTTTTGTTGTGTCTGCAACTGTAATGATATCCCCATTTCCCAGTCAATAAAGGTGTCTTGGGACAGAGTTTTGTCTTCATTCTGTCACACTGTTTTTTGAATAGCAATTTCAAAACACACACACACACAATACATATGCTCCTCTGTGAGATAGATAAACCATAGTCACTTTAAACATGTCAAAATGGTGGAGGTTCATAGCAAAGGCTTTGTCAGTGTGAAGGCATTTATTGTCTTCACTCACCAAGGTTATTTTCTCCCATACAGTAGCCTCTCTGTTTTCCCTGTGGCCTTTAAACTGTTATATTGACCCAAGGAATGGAGTTCTCTGTAGAAGTCTTGGCACATATGAAATCCATGAGGAAATTGCCCTGCATGGTGTGATAAGTACCTTATCAAGCCCTTAGTCCAATGCAGCTCAACAGTTAAGCAGACACTGGGGGGCCATAGAATCACTATGGTCATTATGGTGAGTGTCAGCACTGTCCACCAGTCCTCCCATGATAGGACTTAATTTACGTGTGCGTACAATGGGAGCAGAAAAGAGGCCTGTTAAAGCACGAGGCTGTCACCAGCACTACTTTTTTTTTACTGTCCCCGGATTTACAAGATACCCCGTGCTGTGTTAAGGAAGAGCCTGTGATAAGGAAGAAGGTCTTTGCGATGCTGGATGTAGCAGCTAGACTATTTAAAGGCTTATCTGTGAGACTAGGCGTTTTAAATTCAATATTCAAAAAGCTGCAGTTGTAATAGAAAAGTATATTCGGATGGCTCAGACAGAGAGAACGCAGATATTTGGGCGTAATTCTCAGCTTGTATTTCTAAACAGTGTGAGCTCAGAGTTACAGACTAATCTCAATGGATCACACAGAATTACTTTTTCTTGATGTCAGCACTGTTTCACTGTTCAAATCAAGTAGTTGTAGATATATTTCATATACTGATATAAATAAGTATATTATCTTCCTGAGAACACTCCTACATTCTACTATTTTATTTGATGTGTGACCAGCATTTGCATATGGGACCTTAAAGGGGGTATGGAACTGTAAGGGTATGTGTCACCTAGTGGTCACCTAGTGATACTAGAAAGTACAGCGAGAGCTGGCAGTCTGGAGCAACAATGCAGTGGGGGACACATGAGGAGAAGTGCAGGGGGATGAAGCCACTAGATGGCATTGTAACATAATGCTAATTAATGAAATCCCACAGTGCAGCCTGCAGATAGTTCTATAATCAAACCACTGTTTTAATCTACAGACAAACCAGTGTACGTCAAAGCAAATCTCAAGAGTACATGAACAATTGTACCCATCTTCTCTGAGAAGCAGATAGAGAAAAAGCAGTCTTAATAAACAAAGAAACGTCACATGCAGCTTTTCAGCTATGCCCTTTCCATGAACACCTCACTTGGTGGAGAAAGTTAAAGTATCTACTTACATGACAAGCAAGCTTAATTTCAACTGTACATTTATTCCCAAAAGGCTGCATATACATCTGCAAATTCTACTGTACAGAAAACATCCAAAATGTTCATAATTATAGATACATTATACCACAAGCTGCCCCGGCAATACCAAACATGGTTGTTTCACACTAGAAAAAAAGCTCTTGCTGCCTACCCTTTAGTGTACTCATATATACCATTTGATGTAATGTACTATGGTTTTGTTTTTCAGCCCTGCCTATACTTTACAACATTCACCATTTACAGTAGATAAACAAGGCACAAGAATAGTGATGATGATGCGAAAGGCCATGCGTGATATGGGCAGAGAGAGAGAGAGAGAGAGAGAGAGAGAGAGAGTGAGAGAGATAACTGCATCCTAAATGAGTGTGATGGCAACAACAACCAGACATTTCCATATAAGTGTCCAAATGTATCTGCAATTTAAAAAAATAAAAAAGACAAGCTCTCTTTGAAGTGAATCACACATATACACTGAGATTTATATTCAATCTCGGACAAACAAACTTGAAAACATAATACTGCACATACACTAAGCTGAGCTTGGTGAAGCAGATGCTATGTGTGGGCTGAGGGGAGAGCAGAGCAACTGAATGCATGTTTATGTGTGTGTGAGAGAGAGAGCATTTGGACTAGATGTAGGTGGGCCGGAATACTTAAGCCAACTGAGACGTCAGTGAACAGATTTGACCTAGAACATCCAAATGGACCAGATCAATGAAAATGGCCGAGAAATAAGGAAGTACAAAAATAGTTTCTGAATTAGGTAAGATAGGAAACTGGAACACTGATGAGTCGGAAAGGGGTCCCAAATGTGTTACTCTTTTTAATCAATTCCAAATCCAGCAAGAGAGAAAAATGGGAAATTGATCAATACGGAAATTCTGATGGAGTGCAACTGAGACTCATATATGGCAGACAGGTGCCGAATCACTTGACTATCTCTTAGATCATCATAACGATTTTAGTGTCTAAAAGTGCATAACGAAATAGGTATATGACCCTGAAAAACTAGAGTATGCCTGCTGCTTCCTTTTGTGAAGATGTGATGATGGCTTGACAAGCAAAGGTTCTAGAGAAATGAAATTCGTGGGCTGACAGACTATACAAAGAGACAGCAGGACCACACCATGTTTTATGTGGGCCTACTGTAGCACATTTTTGTATGAAAAAACAATGAAAGGAAAGTACTTGTTTCACTTTTCTCTCAGTTTCTCTGACAATACTGCACGGAAGAGAGAATCGTATTTGTTTAAACAACACACATACAGTAAGAGTCACACATACAACAACAGATGGCAAAATCATGAGGATTAATGAAACTTTGAATCACACAAAACAGCTCATGAAAACAATACTGTATTCTTTTTTAAAGTAGAATTGCAAGATAGAAGCTTGTGGTACTACATGTGTAATATATAACCCTTTAAAATGCCGTTACAAAGCTTGCATTTACGAAAAAAAGAAAGAAAAAAAAAACTATTAAATAAAAAAAATAAAAAACACAAAATTAGCCTCAAAGCAAAACATACCTCACCATACTGTAGCCTTTATATAGTTTAGGTTTTTTTTTTAATGCAGTAGACAACATTTTTCAGACCTCCAATATTTGAATAAATGAATGTTAGAATATTTGCAAGACTTATTGGCAGAGTGGAGAAAGACTTGTTGGTGGGACATCAAATGATTTCTTGGCAGAATATCAGTCACCGTTCAGCAACTGCAACCGTTTTTGCACACCCTTTAAAACTGTGCCGAGCCATGCTAAGATCATCTTAGCTCAGGGGGAGTTGTACAGTATCTCTCCATTACGGTGATGGCACAGGAGAAAACTGATTACTCTGGTGATATGTCTCAGACTCAACCTGCCAGTATCTAAAGGAACCATTTTGAATCTCTCTTTCCTCACAGTTGTCCCACATTTCCACCAATTGGGACACTATCCTAAATGACAGACCCTCTCAATCCTTTCGTCAGAACCATACACTGCCAATGAACACCTGTATACAGCTGGCTTTCCACTATGCCAATACATCTGTGGTAATACCTCCTTTGTTGCTCGGAAAACCTGTTTGTTGAGCGCTGATTTTGCCAAGGCCTTCTAAATAACATATCCACTGTACTCAGTTCCTCCCGCAGCCTGTTTAATGACATGTTTCACCTACTAGTCAGGAACTCCGTGTTGGAACCCACATGGTCGAGGGCGGGGATTGGCTGGCGCTTTGATCAGGTTCTGAAGCAGGGCTGCGATTCATGGCATGGCATAGATCAACTCATCTGCCAAAGCATATGGTAAGACAACCTAAGCTCTGCATGGCACAGGACAGAGTAGCATGGCTTTTTAAAAGCAAGCTAGGAGGGAAAGACACCACAACAGCAAGCCCCTAATCTTTAGTGTTGTCATAGCAGCCCTCAATCCTTCATAATGTTGTTGCGATGTCTCAACAGTGTATATACACTGACAGAGCAAATGCTGTTGGGAGCAGTCGACACATACTACTTGAATGAAATGAAGTTGTTGTGTTTTACAGTAAGAATAACATCAAATACTGGGTGTTTTTTCAGTAATGTTACGAGGTTAACGGCAGGCCCATCCACTGTGCCACAGAATGACAATTACAGCACAAACACTTGTAGGTGAAGTGGTATGTCCAGTGGTTATGCATATTTTTGTGGACCTGCTAACCTTGCATAATGTCTGAACCTGAGCAAAATATGCATGTTTAGGTCATAGGAATGTTGAACAAACTAAACACAACTACCCAACTTCAAAAAAAAAAAAAAAATGTTGTTGAAACCACTGAATCCATCTTCATAATCTGATCTTCTCTGGTAAATAATAGTTAAAGATATGCTAATGAGAGGGGAAAAAGCTAAGCTTCCAGATATATAATGTCCCTTCCCAGGGCCTTCTGCTGGTGTGACTTATGTGGCGTGATATTGGAACTGATATTTTTAGAGACCTGATATAGGTAAAGGGTGAGTTGATCTTAGGAGGTTCCTTTGCAGCAAAAAAATAGGACTCTACTGTTTGCAAAACCAAGGCTCACTACATTCCCATCCAAACGCCAACAGTTTCACGCAGAAGCACTATCCGCAGATTCCCTTTTTCATCAGCACAGTGGTATATATCTGGATGGAGGAAGCGGAAAAATCAACACAGTCCCTAGTGTAGCATTTTAAATTCTCCTCTGCTATTTGGTACAGATGTGAAAATGTAAGAGTCAATATATATGCAAATAAGATCAAACACCATAGACCAAGGCTCGGAGAGGGAAGGGATTAGTACAAACATAGAGACTGTACTTATCATGGTCAGAGAAAAAAAATGCTACTTTGTGAGTTTGGTACTGTGAGAAAGTGTTTAGCAGTTATGGAGTAAACTCGGAGCTTCTATTAGAGTTCACGGGTTCTTCAGGGTAAACAAAACACAGATAACAACAAAAAAAAACAATCAAACAAACACATAAGTGCAATGCAGTCCTTTTCAGAAGGCAAACTTCAATAAAAAGGAGTACAAGCAGGACATAATTCAAAGGTAGATATACACGCACGTGTGTGTAACAGAAATCACGCTTAACAACCACATATCAAGAGTAAAGCCTCCATAAACCTCGAGAAAATATGACATGATGAAGATGGACTTGAACGAAGAGGTTAAACTTTCTTTTGGCTGCAGTAGACTGGTACCAAGTTTCTTTATTCATTCTATGGTAAAAAATTACCACCACACACGCACGCACACGCACGCACACACACACACACACACACACACACACACACACACACACACACACACACACACACATATAATACAGAATACAGTGCCTTTGATCTGCAAGCAAGATCTGACAGATGACATTTTGCTCGTACAAAGCACTTGAACAGTTTGCTTTTTAGGTAATTGATACGTTGCTGTGGACTTTGCTTTGACCAGCACTCCCCTGTGACTAACCCTGGAGATGCAGGGATTGAGTTTGCATTCTCCTACCGCATGTTGACCGCCAGAATGTTGATTATATTAGGCCATTTTTTTAATTTTTGAAGTTTGTTTCATTTTGTCTTGTTTGTGTTTTTTTTCTTCCATAATAAGACCGAAAATGTTCCCTCATTGGTTATAGTCTTGGCGTGGCTCCTCTGGGCTCTTGAGCTGGTGCTTCGAGTTGATCTTGCCTATCTCCTCCAAAGCGCTGGCTAGCGAGTCAAGGTCGCCATTGTCCTGGTTCTGAGCCTCCCACAGGCTCAGGATGACTGCAGAGGGACTCCTCTGCTTCGCAAAATAGGACAAGTTCCTGGTGGCACAGACAAGGAAGAGGGGGGAAGGGGGGGTCAATGTACCATTTCACAGTTAAAATGAGTGTGCTTGCACTTGAAACATGAAATGCAAAATATTCGTTTTTTTTTTTAAAGTGAGTGGGAGTTAGATTGGGATATCTTCAGCATGTTAATATCAGACCAGAGATCTAAGCCTAAGACATCACTGCTTAAATGAAAGGTTGCATATGCACAGATTAGCCATACCATGTCACATCTGAGGGAGTAATTTCACAGAATTGTCTAGATCTTTTTTTAGGAGACTCACAACTTTCTGCATTTCCCAGAACCTAAACTCTACACACAGGTAAATCCACTAGGGGGCACTGTGTTAACACAATGACCTATGAACCATTTTACGCTTCCTAGTACATGTACATCCTATACATGTATGGGCAGGTGTGACCCTTGTACGCAAATACATCATTAAGCTTCAGCACCACCTTAAAAAACATTCCCTTTAGCAGATAGGGAACCAATCATCTAAATTATTACTAGTGTGAGAGCAAGCTACCCTGGCTACACGAGCCACAGGAGATGTATTAAAAAAAAAAGAAACTAATAAGCATGGATGACCACAGCTAGGTTTTCAATTAACTCTGTAGCCTCGGATAGAGCCGGAGGTGCTTTATCTTCATCTTTTGAACTGCGGAGCCTTACCTCTCTATGTGGAGCTTCTGTGCTAAGAGCTGCCAGTCCTTGCCTTTAGCATTGGCAGTGTCAAAAGTGGCGCAGATCCTCTGTCGGATTGACAGTGGTATTTTGAAGGCTTTGGCCCCCGTGTGCGAGGTGACTGTGCAGTCTGCCTGCATAAAATATGGAACCGTCTGTTTTTCACTCTGTGAAGGAGACATGCAGAACAGGCGGAGAGCCGAGGAGTCACAACAGTGTCTGACATTTTGGAATGCCTGAAGGATGAGCACTCGAGCTACTTCCGCTGACTGCAAACCCCCAAAGACTTTTCTCTTTTTTTTCCCCTCAGACTCAGTCGTCACACAGCATTGCATTAAAATTCCACTATAATGCTTATATATTGATGACTTGGGATGGTTAAGGGGAGCGTATAGAGGAGGAGCCAGCCAGATATTTATTGGCGTGGGTTTTTTGCACTGACCTCTGTGACAGAAGTGTAGACCTGCAGAATCTGCTCGTGGCCCTTGACCTGCCTCACACTGATCTTGCAGGACAGCTGGGTGTTGGCCGAACTATATCTCTCCAGTAGGAAGGCACAGTGCAAGGGTTGCTGGTTGCTGCACCACACTTGGGAGAAGGAGAATTCCTGAGGGAAGAGAGAGAGCAAGAGAGAGAGATATATGGAGAGAGAGAGAGATAGGGAGAGAGAGAGTGTGTGGTTAAAGGGGGAAGGGAGGCCAGGAGGAATGCCTAGACGAAGACCCTCCCGTCTGCAAATGTCTCCTGCCCTCCCTGACAAGATGAGTCAGTCTCTGCCCTTGCAAAGGACCGAGCACGTAGCAAAATAACACATCAACATTAAATGCGCCGGCGGGTCTTTGAAGTGTTCATCAGAGAGAGAGAGAGAGAGAGAGGAGAGATGGAGAAAGAGAGAGGGAGAGAACCGGTAGAAAAGGTACACACGATATGCAAGATGGCGGAATTATCGCATAGCAGCACACTGATATGGCCTCTTTTTGAAAAAAGGTGTCTTGGTGGAGTTTCTCTGGTGACAAGCACAAGAAAAAAAAGCCTTTGCTTCAATCATGGTGGAACTCTATTAATGGAACTCACTTACAACCTGAGAATTGGAAGTGCTATCTGGGTGGTGGTGGGGCTCTTTGAAAATGGGCTGGTGTGAAAATGATGTGGTCTTTGATGCATAATTAATTTGCCTGAAATGGCACATCTGTGGGCAGCGTTTTTTACCTTGACCTCGCCTGCGCTCCCCCTCCTCTCTCTCTGCATATTAAGATGACCTGCAACTGATTCATTCACGACACTGGGCACAGGGAGAAGGGCCATGAATAAAAGCACAGGGGCCCTAACTTGTCTTTAAGGGACTCTTACCCCCCCCCCCCCCACACACACACACATCATCCTATCCCAGAGGTTCCCAAACTGTGAGGCGCGCCTCCCCTGGGGGGCGCCAAATAATTTGAGGGGAGGCGCGGAAGGTTGATTCAAAAAAGAAGGAAAAACGTTTATTTCATGTTAGAACTATCTATGTTTTTGTTCATAGAAGAGATGTATACTAAATCTTTGGGATAGTGGAAAGTATTATTGATCCCTAAACTGAGTGAGAATGTATTGTGCCAAACTTCAGTGAACCAGTGAACGGTAACTTGCAGCTTGGAGCTTGAGCTCCAAGCGGATTTGTACGCAGCCTTACAACACTGTTTACAGCTCTTCGAGTCACGGTAAAATGTATTTTTTGGTACATAGCTAATTTAGATACACGGTGTGGGTGCTTGCGTTTCTTTAGGAATCCGACAGCTTGGTTTGTATAGAAATGAATAAGTGACACATACACGTAAGAGGTTGGACATAGGCTACATGACGGTAATATGTGACGTTCCGATAGCTAACAAATTTGTCACATTTTATCGCTGCACGAGCCTAATATGGGCAACAAAGCCAAACGTCGAAAATATGATGAAAACTCATTGCATTGCATAGCATAGTATAGCACCGATTTAAGTGGCTTAACTGAAGTGAATATCATTAATTTTCAAATAATTGTGGGGGGGCGGAGGTGTCACTGTTTTCAGAGGGGAGGCCCACATTGATGGAGTTTGGGAACCCATGTCCTATCCTAACACACACTCATACATACACACTCATACATACACCGTACACACACACACCTTTTTCAACCCCCCCGCACCTTGGCTTTGATCCTCTCCAGTGCAGGATGCAGCGTATAATGAAACTATGGGGGGAGAGTTATGGAGCTGGCTGGCCAGATTCTCCTTAGCGGTAAAAGCTGACTTGATGTATGGAGAGGGCTGGAGCCATTACTCCACACCTGCTCTGTGAGATGGAGAGGTTAAGACAGGCTGTCTCCTCTCACTACCGCTTATAAATAAAGGTAGAGGGAACAGACCTGGCGAGAACTCTTTGCTTGCCACCTGCATACACTGACAACGTGAGTATGGATATTCCTGAAAGGGATGGTCACTCCGACAGTGCAGGATTTGTCATGTAGATTAAATCGACGGGGACACTAGACCGGAAAAGAATTGTTGCTGCTCACATTCATTCGCAAAGCCAGAGAAACGAAATTGAAACCCACCTATGTAGAGCAAATTAGGCATTCTGTTGCTGTGTAACTAGCCTGTGACCATACCCTCTCGTGTCATTTTTATGCTCTCTGGTGTGCTGTGTGGTGTGCTAAAGGAACAAGGTGAGTTGACCTGATACCCTTTAGGTGAACTACACAAAGGGTTTCAGCAGCACAAAGGTTGGACAAACTGAACTCAGGTTACCATGGTGTTCGACAAAGATTCTATTAGGGGCCGCTGATAATGACCTGCTTCATAACGACCTAATTTCATTACAGCTTGCCTCTAATTGCATCACAGTTGCACAGTTCTGACACAACCCTGGACATTTCCCCTCAGAAAACATGAAGGAGGAGAGATGAATACAATTATTTTGTATAGTATGCAGAGTTATTATTTATTGTTAAACTACAGTCTCCCATTGCACTGCATCTTGAATGTTATCCCTCTTTGTAGGTCACTTTGGACAAAGACATCAGGTAAATGAGTGAATGAGAATAAAATATATTTCCTGCAGATGACATAAGACAGGAGAGATGAAAACAATATAATAGCCTTTAGAATCACAGAAAAATAAAAAAATCAGAGAGTGCTTGAAGATACCTGACAGGTAGTGAAGGGTTTGATATCCCATAAAAAGTGGGGGAGGTCCTGGATGGACACCTGCAGACTGAGCGAGTTCCCTTTAAAGAGCAGAATCTTGGGCTCCTCCAGAAGCTGTCCACCTTTGCTTGTCTCCGTGGTAACCACTCCCTTTGTCATCAAAGACAAAGGGAGACGAAAGGGAGATAAGGAGCAGAATGAAGAGAGAGAAAAGGGAAAGAGATAACACAGGAGATGCAGAGGTGAGACAGGAAGGAGGGAGTGGGAGGCGTAATGGAGAGAGAGAGAGAGAAGGGAAGAGAGAGGGGGAGAGAAAAAGGAAAGCAGAGTATTTAGTACAGGCTCATTTTTAAAAGAAATATGAAACATGCTGCATTCCCTTGAGAGAGAAGAAGAGACAGACAATGTGTGTGTGTGTGTGTGAGAGATAGAGAGAGAGAGAGAAAGAGAGACAGAGAGAGAGAGAGAGGAACAAAAGGAATAATCAGAGCAAGAGCAAGACAGGGAGAGAAAGAGACAGATAGAAAGGGAGGAAGGGTGAGTGAGAGAGAGAGAGAGAGAGAGAGAGAGAGAGAGAGAGAGAGAGAGAGATGCGACGACTGGGGAAAGAAAATATTAAAGCACATTATTTACACACCTTGCATCTCCATGCAGTGAAATGAAAGACTCAGTGGGATGCATAACTCACATGGCGTGACAAGACAATAGATTGAGACTTTCACAACTCAATAGACCCTGGCACTGCCCCTCTGCTTGAGATGATATATTGGCCGAGGCATCAGTCCTTCCACAATCTTTCACCAGAAGTCATGTCCATGTGCAAAAAAGAAGCCTTTTGATTTCTGACACTAAATAAATAAATAAAAAAAATCTATTCCTGCCCATTTTAATCACGATTATAAGCAAATAAGTGAAACAGAAATGGACACCCCCAAGAGTGAGGGTGGATGCTACAGTGATTTTTTTGTATAACGTGTGTAGTGTCAATCTGTCAACCAGACAAATAAATAATGAATGCATCCCATCAACTGACAAGACAACCATAAAATATAATGACTAAGGTGAGTGTGTTCTACCTAGAGGAGGCCCTTCAGACAATGGAATGCTTTCTGTTACTATTCTTCTGTTCTAACGCCGTTCAATCCTTCCCTGTCTCACCTGAAAGGCATATGGCGTGTCATCCACACAATACACGCGGAGGCTGTAGTCCGTGGAGTTGGGCTCCGTGCTGCCGAAGACAGCCAGCTTCATCCTCTTCACGGCCTCCTCGGTGAGCGCTTCGCCCACCAGGGCGTATGAGCCGGGCTGGTCCAACAGCACATGGCAGCAGTTGGCCTCCATTAAACAGTAACAGGACATTGACTCATCCTCCACTGACATCACTTCCTGAAATTGGACATTGGGGGATTATGTAGTGGTTATGTCTATGGCTTATGGAAGCATACATTGCAGCAGCATTTATGATCCGTTCAGAATTTGAACATTGTTAATGTTGATGCTGATGTTGCCCAGATCTATAGTAGGCCTCCTCCACAAGCAATACACAGGATTTCTGTGTTGCCTGGGAAGTATAGATCTCAAGGTGACTGATTAAAAATGTAACTCTGGCTGAGTTCAATATATGATTTCTGGGGCTACAGTTCAGAGTCGGAGAATGGGCCTCTTTTTTAATACATATGTATCTATTCATTCAAGTTGTGCAAATGAGATTCACTCATAAATCATTGGATAAATCCTCAGGATCCAGAGAGAGAGAGAGAGAGAGAGAGAGAGAGAGAGGGGTGAGAGAGAGTGCAAAGGAGCATGTAAAAAAAACAGTTAGTGGAAAAGACAGGAGTAATTTACTGGAAATTTTCCTGCAATTTGGGTCTACTTAACCAGATAAAAAGATTTTAAAATGATGTAAACTGAGAAGATGCATGGAGCAAGTTGTGCCAGGAGACAATCTTTATTCCCATTAACTGCACTGGCGAGATAAACCATCTCTTGGGACTGTGCGGCCATTTAATGAAGTTTTATAATTTAAGGAAGTAATACACTCCACAATACGTTGAAAATTGAATTTAAATCCGCCCAAATTTCCCCTGTGATTCTAATATATCTAAAAAAACATATTTACTGACTATGTGCATTTATAGGCCCTTCAACCCAGCATGACTAAACATGACTAAACACTAAATGTTACAGTTCAGCTTTGTAAACTGTTTATCATCTAATGAAAGCATGTAGCAGGCAAACAAAAGGCTGCAGGTACAACAATTGAATCCCAATGACTGGAATCAGACTTCAAGAATGTGTTTGGAGAGAGAGGGACAGACTAAATCCTCTCCCCTTTACGTGACCACTGTAAGACACTTTGTAGATCACACTGTAGGCAGATTTGGGTAGGACACTCAGTCTGGCAGTCGAGACCATCCAATTCTGCCCCCACTTCTTCATGGTGGCAGAACACACAAACAGTCCAAAAACTCAAAATCTGCAGATTCCAAATAATGAATGCAAATTATGGCTAATCACAGAGAGATAAGATACACAAAGAACACAATAACTGTGGCCCAGGAAATCCATTACCAGATGTTCTCATGTGAAGTGTGCATAGAATAGTCAGCTTTCAGTAAGTCAATAAGCCACAGTAATGATGTTAGTAAGAACTTTTCATATACCTGGTGGCCAGCAAAATGCTCTTTCAAGAGCAATTTCATACCATTATTTGGGCCTTAATGGGATCCTTGTCACCTATTCTTTTCAGAGCATTGACATTTTGCTCAGATTGCATTTCCTTTAAAAATTCTTTTCCCCTCTCAGTCTGATCATCAGGTAATTTGACTTTTGAATAGGACACCAGCGGGTCTATTACAAATCGCAAACAGCAGACAAGTGCGGACACATTACCGCAAAACAGACACTCTTATTCCCATCTGCATTGACCATGTCCACTAGACTTCAAAGAGAAATAAATCTCCTCCAATGACCTCTTTGTCAATGGCAGGATTTGTATACTGAAATGGCCGAAGTGTGTGTAAGAGGAGTGTGTGTGTGTGTGTGTGTGTGTGTGTGTGTGTGTGTGTGTGTGTGTGTGAAGAAAGTGGACGGGGTGGAGAGAAGAAGAGCAGTGAATTTATTGATAGTAAGGTCAAGGAGAGGCTTTTTAAGCAGATAGATTTGTGTCTTTCATTTCTTTTCAGCCCAGGGGTCAGGCACTGAAACATCCATACAAACACAGCACTTTCAAAAATTGCCTTTCTAAGGCCTCCATTACAGCTCAATTTCTTACAACAATGGCGTTTAAGACACAAGGTCTGTGGCGATACAAACTCAATTATTTTTTTCCCAGTAAGCACTCTTCACAATGGCCCCTAATAATAGCTTTGGGTCCAAATACAATGCACTGACACCCATCTAGTTTAACTATACTGGTGCTATTATATTTTTCCCTCTGCAATTATACTGTCATTCATGACGACAGCATTGCTTAGGTAGGCCTACTCAATTTAAAACACTTTGATGAGTGACGGTGTTGATGTCATAAACAAGGGCTCACTGAACAGACATTACACATCTTTTTTTCTCCCCTTTCCCGACCTGTTGGCAATTATAAGCATACACCTACAATTAGAAAACACTTAAAGCCTCACAAATCCATCACTTCCTTTTGGTGCCCTTTACCGCAAAACTCCAACCCCACCCCACCCCCCCCACCCCAGATCTTGAAAACAGCATGCATGTCAGCTTATCCCTTTCTGAGACACATGACAAGGAAGAAAAGATGCCTCCTTTTCCTGATTGGCTGGATCATTTTCTCCTCCTTCGACTACACCACCTAGGCTTTATTGATAGCTGCTGGGCTGTGAGGAAAATTTCTCCAACGTTAAGAGAAGCGGAGTTCTGGACTAAAGCCACTGAACCTACCTTGAAGAAACCCTGCCCTTAACATTACCCTCTGTCACTAAAAATTAGCATGTTCATCCGGTCTCAATTTCATGCTGTGTACACACGTGCCCTTACGATGACCAAAAAAAAAAAAGAGACACCATTTTCTTTTATTTAAAGAGCGCTATCTGCTCTGCCTAAGGATCCCTCGGAGAGGATCTCAACGTGAGCCGGCCTGACGGCTCGTTTCACATTCATTGCGGCCGGTGAGGCCGGGTCAGTGGCGGGGTCATTTCCCTGACACTTCCCCTGATTGCTTAAAGCCGACACCCATTCCACCACGTCCATCCACCGCGGCCAGATCGATACTAACAACCCCCCCCCATCCCTGCCGGCCATTGGTGGACCCTGGCATCCCGCCGTTACAACCCCTGTAACTGACAAACACCACGTGCCGCCTGCGCTATTACATGTGGCGTAATTGTTTTTCTCCTCCGGTGGTTTTATTTTTTCCTGTCTGTCTGTCTTTTTTCCCCTTTTTCTGGGAGGGCTCTGTTTTCCCCCCTCTGTGCGTCTGATGTCCTCGCCGAAGATCCCCCGCCATACTCTTCTGATCAATCACTCCCACCCCCCACCCCCGCTCGTGCCATGTGGCTCTTGATCCTTAAGATGACGCATGTAGGAGTTTTACAGTATTCATGCCGTCCATCAAATAATTTATAATGAGCTTCAACTTCAAAAAAGTGATCATTAAGCAAACGGACCAAACCCGTCCTGTTCAACAGAGGCATAGCATAGCATGCTGCATACGCCTCTGCTAGTAACAGTTGCTGTGGGACTGTTGCCCTCTTTTGCCCTTACCTCCCACTTGTTGTCCTTTGCTTGTCTCTTGAGCTGGATGTTCCAGTTTGCAGCGTTAACCTCGGCACAGTGGGCAATTGTCATTGCGACAGGGAAGGAGAGGTCAAGCCCTGGGGGACCGTATGTCACCTCTGGCGCCAGGAGAATTTCATAGCCCTCTGCTGCCTTCACACTAAAACAAGAGGAAGGGGGAGGAGGAGAAGTGAAATAATCCGAGTTTAATTGAATAGGGAAGTGTGATGACAACAACAACAACAACAACAACAACAACGACAACAACAAGACCACAGATGCACAAACCTGCTGTGAAGCACATTTGGTATTAATACAAAGGTTTCATGGTGGCGTGAAATGTATGGTATGACAATGCAATCCATGATTCAGTTTTGGTTTCACAGAAGGTTGTTACAAATTACATGCCTCTACTCTGTGGTCCAGATGAAGCCGCATGTTAATGGACTGGGACTGTCTATAGTTCGGTCTGAGCCACTATGTTTGTTTCCCCCTATACATAGACAGGGCTGTGTATGACCACCCGAGTGCAAACAGTGACAGAACAGGCAGATGACCGTGAGGAGCAGTACATAAAAAGTGTGTAGGATTGACATCACAGACCACACCTTCAAAACATAAATAAAACTTTTCAAGAAAGGCCTTTGAAATCCAATACATGTCTAATTTCACTCTAAGAAGATACTGCAATAAGATACTGAATGGCTGATTCGCCACACCTCCAGAGAGAATTTCCTATGGCTAAGTCGCCGATTCTCTCCAGCCGGGAAACAGTGTGTCTGCTGTTAGTGGCAGCTCTTGCATATTCATCAGCCGCCATGTATAATCTTAGAGCCATTATCTTTCTTTCAATCGTTGCTTGTGGCCGTGCGGCATGAAATAAAAGCAATTAATGAGGAAAAGCTAATGAAGGGGGTGGTGGGGGTGGTGGTTGGGGGTTGCTATGCTGTCATGCAAATTCAAAAACAACCAAACAGCCGCCTGCAGGTGTTTGCTTTCCACAATCGCCGTAGAGCCATGAAGTTGGGATAAAGATTTAGAGGAAAATTGGATTTGGGATCATTAAAAAAAACAAGGTTGACAATGCATAGCACTGCCAGAGGGATGCAACTGGTGAGGTGTCTGGTAGACGGGATAGAATGATCAGAAATAGCAATTCGTAACAAAATCTCTTAGCACTCAGTTCTGGAGTAGACATTTATCAAGAGAGTGAGAAATGTGGGAAACAGAGGTAACCATGGTGCAGAAGTCATTGTTTTTCTATCTGGTACATAAGAGCACTAAATATGAGAGCAATTTAGAAATAATTTCCAAACCACTCCACAAGGAGAGGAACACAGACAAAAGACCTCTTTACACCGAGTGCACCTGCTTCATGGTGCCTCTCACTTATTGCATATTTTACTGATACATTTTTTAACCACAATAATCTCAACTCCTGTGTGATTAAAAGGACTGTTGAAATCTCAGCAGAATATATATCCTCCAGGCATCATAAGATCTAGGCTTACTAAAAAGCTGCTTTCAAACCGTTGAGCTAGACTCTATGACAGTCACGGTATTCTTCTTTATGCAGTACATAGTGTACACAACGCAAGATATGATTATTTCAGTCTTGTTATTGTGACCATTAAGAACAGCTACACTATCAGTGGTTATAATGGACTAAACTATGGGAGAAATGTATCAGAAACATGCTATGTTCCCTATAATGATCTGTGCTATTTTGCAGTACGAAGCTTTCCACCAGCACGTTGCAAAAGTAACAACCCATAACAGAATGACAGCTGAAACAGCTGGTTCCAATAACAAACCCTGACACTGTGAATCAGAAGCTAAAATAAAATACCACAACATCTTAAGGCGCTTCATGTAATAACTATATATCTTTCCTGGACATGTTTCTTATTCAATAACATAAGGCGAGGAGCAAATTTGCTCAGGTTCTTTAACTAGCACAACACTGCAGAATACAGGCAGGCTCCTTGAGTGCCAACCCACTCCCTCTCCTCCTCGTCTCCTCATCATCGTCAAGGGTCCTATCCAGCCGGCTCTCTGCCCTTTAACGAGGTGCATTATTCAAAGTGAATTATGACTCACCCATGTGAGGCTGAGAAACGGGCCGGCGAGGCACGCTAGGCCCGCGGTGAGTGGCGAGCAAACTTAATAAATGCACACATTACCGTGCTCCATTGGCCTTGACTTCCATTTGCTTGTATGCCCATTTTCCCTCACAGCTGCTCTGACAGGGGATTGTAGGGGGTGGTGGTGGGGGCTATTTTATTTATTTATTTTTTACAACATGATGCCAGGCTGGTCTGTCGCAGCGAGCATGGGGGCACGGGCGACGCCACCAGGAGCTAGCCTGACCCAGGGGTGATGTTTGTTGCTCTGCCACCTCGACAAGTGTCTCGACGAAAAAAAAAAAGAGAGCCCAAGGTAACGCTGAATATGCACAACAACCATATGGCCTGCAGCACCTAAGGTTTCGTTTAATCAAATTTCCACCTTTAAAACTGCAATCGTGGATTAATGTGATGAGCGCCTGTGGTTATGATGCAAATAAAAGCCAGTGATTGTAACCTTTCAGAAAATGTGCCTTTTGACTGCATCTCCTCCTTCTCTCTTTCTCTCTCTCCCTCTTTCTCTCTCCTTTCTCCTTTTTCGCCTTTCTTTCAGCAACCTCTCTACTGTGACTCAAAAGCACTTTGTTGAAATTGTAGCCCGAGGCAGGACTTCCCCTCCAGAAAAGCTTTTCTGACTCACAAGACTGAATATTACATAGGTATTGCCCTGCACTTCTTGTGTTGGAAAAAAAGGGGTCAGCCTGTGATGTGCACTGATGCTTTCCCTGGGCTACGAAGCAGTCAGGGCACCTGCTCAGCCATCAGGCCCAGGATCTGGGAGAGGGTGTGGGGCAAGTGTGGGTGGTGTGGGGTGGGGATGGGGTTGACTTTTTCAAACTCCACCTGCTAGCAGATTCTCATGGGTTATCTAACACAAGAACGTATATCTAATGTCTGGTTCAGATATATCTGCCTGACAATCTGGGTAACTGATGCTACATGCTACATTGGCTAGCGAGCCCCTAAGAGACTGAACTGGCTAGTTTCTGCAATGCCGTGCAAGACACAGCAGAAGCTAGACTGCAGTCAGGCTTGTCTTGGAGCTGAAGGAAGTGTAGCTCAGGGTCAGCGCATTTTCTGAATGCTCCAAACCCCTAATACAAATTCAAAGCAGTCCCTCCCCCGCACAACACTATATCCTTAAATGAAAACCACGGCTAATGGATTTTAAATATCATGGTGATTCTTTTTTTTTTTCCAAGGTGCTCCGGAATATCCAGACACCTTCAGGTTGACGGATTGATCGACTTGCGTTTTTGAGAAGTAATAGATTTCTATTATAGTGTGGAGAGGAGATTTCAATGTGGTTTGTTTGGTTGAGTGAGAAGAAAGGATTCAATTCTCTGCAGACCCCTCTGGCTGCAGAGAACAGACAGTGAGTGACAGTTCTCAGGATGACAGCCCCAGAGTCCCCTGGGCCACAGCTTGGCAGTAAACATATTTACTTGCACAGGGGTGGAGAAGCAGTTCAAAAAATGAAATGTAAGAAAAAACAAAAAAACAAACAAATGGAGGCGTCTCACAAATTGTTTATACCCCACGATATCCTGACTCATTTTTGCTACACATTTCTTTTGATCTCTCTGTACAAAAGAGGACGTCAGTCAGGTTTGCTAATAAACCATAAAGGAACAAAACGTGCTATTCTCCACTGCATGCTATTTATACAACGTTGGCATCCTTCCCACATCATAATGCCACAGGGTATCTAATTGGAAATGGTCCTTAATGTCTGCTGGAATATTTTATGCTATGTTCCTTAATCATGAGAGATTGAGAATCTGAGAAGCCAATTTTATGCGGAATGAGGAAGTCACATCATCCTCGAAGGCTGGTCTGGCCCATCAGGGGGTCAATGGGGTCATCGCTGGACATGCATACATAATATACTGTGTCAACATAAAAGTCCTCAAAAGATTTACAGGCAAGAAGTTTCATGGGGGATTGGAGGAGGCATTTGCCACAGTATCATGCCTAAAATGATCAGGGAAATGAGAGGCTGAGAGAAAAACTGAGAAAAACCTTTCAGCTCCGTTTAAAAGGAAATGGGGAACTTTCAGACCAGCTAAGCCAATTAAATGAAACAGTGAACAGTGACACTCAGACCTGTCAAAAAAAAAGAGAGGGAGAGCAAGCGAGAGAGTGAGGGAGAGAGAAAAGGAACAAACGGACAGCCCCCCCCCAACGCAAAGTAATTCCAGTCAATTAAAGCCACCTTGGAAATGAGGTTCTTACGGTTGCTTTCGTGAGGACTCGTGCTCTTGCCTTGAACCTGAGAGATCAAGCGTGTAATGCCACCCGCCAGGCAGCGGGACGAATGATCAGCCCCCGATTCCTGACACTTAAAGGATCCCCGCCGAGAGGCAGGATGGGCTGGGGATCTTGCTGGGCCCCATCTGTCCGAGTCGCTGCTAGACCGGGAGTCATTCCACGACGGTGGGTGGGATGGATACTTGCACGTCGTATGTGTTAATCCAGTGTTTTCGAGGGCAGCCAAGGACGAATAACACACGTGCCCGCAAACGCAACCGCGCCCGCCCCGCCATGCGCCATTTCCCCAGTCGGCATATTTCATCTGTTACTGTGCTATTATTCATTCATAACGGCAATGTGTCGGAGAATAAATGGGGAAATGGAGGTTCTAAAAAAGGAAAAAATACTAGGTCACATTCTCGCTTTTTCTGGTTACAGTGCAGTCTTGGCTGAAAAAAAAAAGCTTCCTGCCTAACATCAAGATAATGTTTATCAATGTTTATATAGCTGTTTAGCTGTTTATCAAGATTGCATTATTGTACTGATTGCAGATTGTCAATCCATGTTAATACACTGATAATTGTATGGGTACCGCATACTTTCCATGTATTCATCTTGCTCCCCGCAAGAGAATGATGTTGGCCAATGCGCTATCTTTCACTAACAGCATTTTTTTAAAACAATATGCAATCATGGAGTTAACCACATAGAGCATCCTATACCATCACAATGTAATAACTCCCATGACTGCACCCATTTTGAGTAATGGCGTTCGGTAATAAGCCTTGACTCAAATATAGAGCCGCGTGCACTAATTTGCCTCCACGGTATCCATGGAAATGATGATCTCCCACCGCAGTTCCGCCAGTGTGGGCTCAGTGACTTAATCTCTCCCCTTAGGAAGCCAGCAGTGGCACAGAGGGCACATGCTGTACCTAGGACAGCACATGCTGAAGTGCCAGTTCAGCACCTGCACAGCATGCTCCTGCAAACGACATGCTCCAACTAAGATAAGCTGCCTGCAAATTGAGCCGGTTCTGGTCTTGCCCACGTCCAGAAAGTGGCAAAAGTACATTCAACAGTTTTAAAAGGTTTCAGAAGTCAGGGATTCTGTAAGTACAGTAAACAAGTAAGATGGCAGTGGTTAAAGTGTGAAGATGGGTGGGTTTATCGGGGATATGTGATGACAACACCTAAAAAAGATCATGCAGGGTGTAATAATTAAATATGACAGTGGTATCTTGGGATTAGTGAAATGGCTGGGAGGGGGACATCAACGGACGGCTGCATTATCACACAGATGCAGACTCAGCCTACCTGGATTCCCTCTGATTTATCACCATATACATTTCCCAAGAGGTGTCCTCAGCAATGGCCCCATGGGATACCAGCAAGCTCACCCCTGCAAAACAGCACACACACGCACACACACACACGCACGCACACGCACGCATGCACGCACACACACACACACACACACACACACACACAAGCACACACACACACACACACACACACACACACACACACACACACACAAAAACAGGCCTTTAGAAGTCTGCTACACTGCAACGTGATGAACAAGTTAATCAAAAGACACAGACAAAAAGTTAACACTTTGACCTTGAAAACGTGCGTGTGGTAAACGCTCGCCGTTCTACATTCACGCAAGTGTTTCAGTCAATTTGTCAGTCGACCCATTGAAGTTTATTTAATAAACACATACCATTCTGCCATTGAGAGTGAAGCACCACTTAGAATATCAAGAGCTAACAGTCACCTATGGGCTCATTATTGCCCTAATGCAACACTATGATGGAGCCCTTTCAAAATATTTTCATGCATGTGGTTAGCTCAGTATGCCAATGTATGAATGTGTAGGTAAGTGTGCTGTGTGTGTGTGTGTGTGTGTGTGTGTGTGTGTGTGTGTGTGTGTGTGTGTGTGTGTGTGTGTGTGTGTGTGTGTGAGAGAGGAAGAGTGAAAGAGAGAGATAGAGAGAGAGAGGGAGAGAAAAAGATGGTTGATTATGAGAGAAGGAAAGAGAGAGCAGAAGAGTGCAAAGAGACCCTGACCTCTGACCTCTGCTTTTATGTGCTTGACAGAAGAGGCAGCATTTGTGTGTGTGAACAACTAGCAGCCTTGAACATTCATGTTTCAAAATGCTCCACTTGACCGAGCTCCTCCACCCTCCACCTCCACCAGCCTGGAGGAGGCAGATTTTTCCAGCGTCCTTTGAGTGCCTCTTAGTGTCCTTCATACACAAGGGCCCTGGATGGGCATGGCGGACAAGCGGACTAACAGCTCTGACAAAGTTTTGACCAACACGAGCTAAGCGGTCAACAGAGAGGGGTACAGTCTTTCAGCCACATACACACACACACACACATACACACATAGAAAACTTGGGATGCATGCAGTGCCAAGTGATTCTGAAGACCATCTTGTGTGAGTGGCATCTTGTCTGAGAGGCAGCTCTGTTTTCATGACTTAACACTGGGCCACATGATGCCAAGGCGCTGCAGATGAATGTTTTCTCATTAACACCAGCAGTGCAGCCAAGCGTGACAAACTACTGTGGCTGTAGAGTGAGATACCACTGCACATCTCCCCCCGCCTCCCTTTATCTATCCTTCTCTCTCTCTCTCTCTCTCTCTCTCTCTCTCTCTCTCTCTGCCAAATCAGCTCTACTTCATACTGTTCCTCACCATGCTGTTACATTTAATCTCCCAAATTGTGTTGCTATGAAAGAAAAAAAAATCCAAACTCACCGGTGTTCGGCACAACCAGACGGCCGCCCAGATGCCCGAAGACACCTGTGGTTCTCGGCTGTGCCTTGCCGGCCGTGAGCGCGCTGGGGCGCGAGAGCAGCGTCAGGTTCTTCTTCCGGCCGTCCATGGTGTGGCAGTCTCTGTCCATGCCGCGGGGAAAGGTCTCGGGGTGGGCTTTGACGTGGTACTCTGCCCGGTCAGCCACACCTAGTGAAACCATAAAGGAGCTCTGAACTTTGACCTTGATGTCGGGCAGGGGGTCAAAGAGCTCTTTGTCTATGGAGTCTTGAAAGCAGATCGGGCTGCTGTACGTCTGCCCCACTGTTATATCGGGCTGCATTGAGGAATTCAGTAGGAGAGGGTTGCCTATGGAGATAAAAAGACAGGCGACAGTGTAAACATCCACTAATTAGAGACTATTTCCACTGGCTCTCAGGGAGGGGTGGTGTGGGGGAAAGTGCAGAAGTTCGAATGGGGGCAAAATACTTTTGATTTAGTGCGCTATAAAAATAACGGCACAGAAAATAATAGCTTCATGGATCAGGTGTAGGACATAAACTGAAGAGAGAAAAAAAACCCACTGGCAGCTGCTTTATAACTGTTGGTATAAAAAACTATGAAGAAAATGTACACTGAGAATAAAGGTATGTGAAGAAAATGTGTGATTTAAAACAAAAGAAAATCTCCCATTTCTTGAAATCCCTCCTATGATGTTCAGAGTCATTTAATTAGTCAAGGCGAGTAGCGTGATTTCAACACTTCTAACATCAGAAACAAGTCATTTTCCTCCCAGTGCCCTTACGCCTGATTGAAGGTAGACACAAGCACAGTAGCACCCGAGGAAAATCACTCTTTGGACACCAACAGCAATTGTTACTCTCTCCTACACACACACACACACACACACACACACACACACACACACACACACACACACACACACACACACACACACACACACACACACACACACACACACACACACACACACACACACACACACACACACACACACACACACACCTAGACACACACAGACTCCTTCACTCTTTCCCTAATCTATCAAATGCACACTCAAACACACACACATACACACTCACAAAACACCTCCTTTCTAATCAATCAAACACACACAGACACACACACACACACTGACACATTCTTCCTGACTCTCTTTCGCCATGTGTGTGGGAACACTTGAGCTGAAGCAGTTTGGGTGACCTTCCTGTAAATGAGGGCCCAGAGTCCTTCAGTTTCCAACCCCACCCCCCATCCCTTCCTTCCCCTCCACTTCTCTCTCTCTCTCTCTCTCTCTCTCCCACCCCCTCGCCTCCAGGCCCCCAGAGCGGACGCGAGCGGAGCCAAGGGCTGAGGGGATCCTCGGCTCTGGCCATCAGGCACCCCGAGCTGCCAAGTGGGGAGAGGGAGGGATGGAGAGAGAGAGAGAGAGAGAGAGAGAGAGAGAGAGAGAGAGAGAGAGAGATCCATGCAGTGGCTGCTAGCCTGCCGCCTCCAGACACCCGAGCCTCCACGTCCACGCCGCCTTCATGCCAAGGCTGGAGTCGCCGAGTCTTTGCTGCCCAGCTGTCGCCCAGCATGGGGTGGAAGGTGGAAGGCTAATGTTGTTTTATTTTTACTGAGGGTGGGGGGTGGAGTTGGGGGTGGGGTGGGGAGGGGGGTCGGTAGGGGGGTATATCGTTAATTACCTCACAGGTTGATCAGCAGCAAATGCTAAGGATCTTATTGTTTATTCTCGCTTCCCCCCCACCCCTCTTTCTGAGAGTTCCGGGTGTTCTTTGATGAATGCAATTACTTCTACCAACACCATTTAGAGATTATGAGGTTATGTTTATGCCCGTGCTCCCATGCTTTACTGAAATACGAGGCAAAATGCCGACATTTGCAATAATTTGCTGTCTATTGGCTGCCAGCTAAACTTACTGTGGAAAGGAAGTGCTTCTTGTGCTTGTAAAGTGCTTGTACTCCTGGACTAGAAGTGGACATTCACTCAGTGCTCTGCAATTACATTTTCACTGACTTCACCAGCACTCGCACTGACACCCAATAAGCTCTGTGATGTTTTTTCCCCCCCTCTCCTCCGCTCCTTCGTAGGGAGAAAATCTGATCACCGTTGGAGAAGAGCATATCTTTGAAATGTTGGAGCGCAGGAAAAAAAAAAAAAGAGGTAATGCAAAAGTGGTACGAACAAAGTTAATAAAATGGACCTCCACAGATACCTTGAGGGAAAGCTTTGGAATTAAGCTTCTGATTAAAAATCACTCTGAGGCTCAGATTTCACAAGCAGAAGTACTAATGCAGAGAGACAGGGCAGAGGTCTAAAACCTCTTTAGTGATCTTGGCTTATACCATTTTCTGCTGCAGCGAGGGCTTGCTGAAGCATTTAAGGGTTTTCAAATTAATTACATGGAGTGAAGCGGCTACTGATCTTCTATTAGTGGGAACACCGGAAAATCCACACGTTTGCGGGTAAAGCAGGTGATCGCTTGAAACAGGTGAGAAGTTCATCTAAATTAGGGGATAAATATGAGATGCCATTACTTAAGATGATAGTTTGGTTTGTGCCGGGCCCATTTGCCTAAATTATGCATATGCACACACGCTGTTGTAATTCCTCCCTTCACAGCTTATTACAGCTGAGGAAGTAATATATTAAATGATTTAAAATTTTAATAAAATAAGCAAAAAAGTTAAACAGAGCCAGGCATAATAAATACTGCACAAAACATTACGTATAACAAATAATGGGCAATTTAGTGGAGCATCAAAGTTCAGCTATGCATTTTATATTCATGTAAACATTAAAGCATAGAAAAACACTTAGACAGAGTTGCATCATATTTTTGTGTGTGCAGTGTGTGTGTGTGTGTGTGTGTGTGTGTGCAGTGTGTGTACTGAAGCTCTTTCACACCAACACGACGACAGATCTTCTTTCATAAATCTTCTCAAAAAAGAGTGATCCTGACTATCATCCAAGTTGCATAATTTCTTTGAATTCACGTCTTTTTAGAAAGGCTCCTAAGTGATTTCACAGACGGAAAGTTTAAGTGGACGTAGAAACACAACAAAGGCGAAGGTGCTGCACACATGATTCTCCCTCCTGTTCAAAATTCTGTTTTGTCAGTGTCTCTCTTTTATCCTTCCACAGATGCCCTGTGGTCAGAACACCAATCATATGCACAGACACACACACGCACACACACACAGACAAACCACAAGACAAAGAAGCATGACTTTGAATAGAGATGCATCCCCAAACACGGTAATATTGAGATTAGAAATGTATGAACACTGTGATGTATTAAACATCTCTTGTTTGCGTTTGCACAGTCTCTTTGATGTGACAAGAAGTTTAGTTGAACTGACTTTGTGTAAGCTATGTTGTGTTTGGCTGTCAAACATTCGATGCCTTCTTCGTGGAACAACTATTTATAATACAAGATGTATTTAAATAGCTCCTGTTTGAGCAAAACACATTTTTGTCACGAACAAGGAGGGTCTCTTCTCTCCTCGCATTAGGTCTGGGCGCATCTCTTGCCAGGCAGCAAGAAACCCGATCCGCCGTTCCGGCGTCTTATCATAACCTTCATCTGATCCTTGGAGAGGGGGAGGGAAGATCTCCGCTGCACAAGCGAGGCTCCGAAATGTCATCCGCAAGCAGGAGCCTCCTCCCGTGCCGCGTCTGTTTCTCTGAGATGCCGCGACACTGATCTTCCCCCCGTAGCGCAGTCTAACCCCTCCGGTGCTAACGGGTGATACGCGGAGGCCCAGTGCCACTTCCTTCCTGCCAGCCTGACCTCCCCGAGTAGACGTGGCGACTTTGAGATCGGGCCCCCGAGTCAAACCCCCCGGCACCGCACAGATGTCACCCAGCGGGCAGCGCAGGCCCTGGAAGCCACCTCCGTCCAATCATGGAACAGCACGGAGAAGCAGCAGCCAGGAGTGGCGGTTGTGGGGTGGGGTGGGGTGGTGGGGTGAGATAGGTGGTGCGGAGGGCGCTTGCTACAGATCCGCTGACTCATCAGCCTCTCCACCTTGGGGAGGCGTAATTGTGCTAACAGTCGTGCCTTCAGGGGTAACCAGTATTGTTTGATATGACCTGTTTGTTGTTGTGCAGTGCTGTTTTGATTTTTTTTTTTTTCGTGTTGCATGGCAGAGCTGCAGCAATCCTCGCATTCAACGATGATGTCTGAGTCACCGAGGGGCTGTGCTCTTCTGGTTCCTTTACCATACCTCGAAATGACTCACAATAACAACAAAACTCCCCCATATTCTCTCTCTTTGTGCTCCTACTCTTCAGTTATAAACCTTTTCACGATAAGAACAAAAAAAAAGAAAAGCGACAATGAGGTAAGGTGGAAGCAGAGAAGAGATTATAATGGGAAGGGACAGAATGGTACAGGATGGAATAATTGCAGGCAAGGGAGGAACTAGCAGGCAGCCCTGAAAAGCTGGCCTATTTATGTGAGAATTGATGACCTGACTGGAAAGGACCTGGCTAAGTCCCCTCAAATGCCCTCTCCCACCCGCCAGCTCTCTGAGTGGGAGGCATGAGTGACTCCCCAGGCCTTGGGAGCCATAAATGGGGGCATAAATGGTGGCACAGTGAGGCTCCAGCGAAAAGCCTTTCTCTATGCTGTCGTTGGCCAAGGCAGAATGGATCGCCCTGTGCCACGCTGGCCATCACTTGTGCTGACCCAGAAGTGTCAGTGTTAGTAATATGGATAGCTTGTAGCTAGTCTGTCTGGGACACAAGACCCTAGACACCTTTTTTGGACAAGCCACTGCTGTGCACAACACCAACGGAGCCAGAAGAACCAAACGTGTACATGTACATGTGTACATGTGTACATGTGCCTTCAATATTTAAATAGTCGTAGGGTACGTTCAGCAGTGCTACCAGACAAAAGCAGTGGTCATCAGACAGCCGTGTACAGTAAACAAAGCCATTGAATTAAACGCTTAGACTGAATATTGATTACTGCAGCAATATCGGATGGCCCACTCGTTCAAAACAAAAAATTGATCAAGCTATAGGGTGGCCGATCCGATGGGCTTCCTCGGTGAGTTACGAGTCCGTAAATGACACATACTGTAAGTCGGAGTGTGTTTTGTCGGTGAGTGAAATCAAATAGTTTGTCAGAGATGAAATAAGGGCCGTTTGTGAGACAGCTCTTTGTCTCGGCCTTGTGTGCCTGCGAGCCTCCACAACAGAGCCCCGGCCACTCACCTTGTCTGGTGGTCTTAAAGTTGAAGGATTGAAAGCCTCCGGTGAGTGCAGACGAATCGATGACATCAACCCCATACTCGCTCTGGCTCTTCCTGTAGAGCGTGACAGCCACAACAAGGACGGCAACCGCGATGACCCCAGCTGCCAGTCCCGAGTATAGGGCCACATCATTAGTACCGTCCATGCCTGTGACAGAGAGAGAGAGAGAGAAAGCAAGATGGCTCTGAGTTGAATGCTATGACAAAAAACTGTATCCGAGTGACACTCAATTCACATGTCGTAGTCACAGTGCAGGGAAATGAGGGAATGGTCATGTGATAGGCTATGGAAACACTGCAGGATGGTTGGCGGGCAAGTCTGACCAATTATGCTCTCTGTTCTAGGCAACGGTTAGTTAATGGGAGGGAATTGTCTAAATAGGGCAAGTGAGATAAAAAAAAACAGCCATCGACTGTTAAAGTGTGGCAATAAACTCTCATCTGTTGTTGTTTTCAATCTTCCTACAAACCATAATAGTGCTCCATCTTAAATGATCATTAATAATGATGCTCCCAGCCCACCACAGGCGTCAAACTGAGAGCAAAATTCTCTGAAAATGCGGATAAATAAAACAGATGCGGCTAATGTACATCTCTGGCTGTGTATTAAGATACGCTTGGCGGTGGGGACCCATCTGGGAGGAGCGGGGTCCAAAACTCTCACAACTTTAATCACCGGCGTCACAGCGCGCCAGCGAATGGCCCGCCAAGGAACATCTGTTCATCTGGCATCCCGATCCGTTACCCCATTCACCTCTATGATGAGCGGGCGCAGTCGTGGGGCAGCCCTGCCAGCTCGCAGAGGACACCAAAGGGCATTTTCCAGAGCAAATTCAAACGGCGCCGGGGTCACCGCCACAACCCGCTTCCCCAAAGTGCTGGGGGTTTTGGCAAACACATAACAGCCGCTCCATCCCCAACAACCCACCTCAAACCAAAAGTAGCCTCGCATCGGGGTTTGCGTGTGGCCGGGTTTGGAAAACGTTGGCACGGCAAATTCATGGAGTGACCCGGTGTCCGCAATGGTGTGACCACCAAGTTAAGGGCTTAGATTCGATTTGGAGCACTTTAAAATGTAATCAGCAGGAGCAGCAGAGAACCACATGCCGCTCGCTGCAATGAGACACATCAGCAGAACGTGTCAGTCTAATAAAATCCCAGCAATTGAGCACAGTGTTAGGGTCTGCACCTGTCATTTGAGAGTGTCACACCACCACATCTGAGAGATCCCGGAAATACATTGGGTGTGGAGTAGGATGTGGAAGGGTGGCAGGACACACACCGCAACTACTTAAATGGGCTAATATGCAATAATTACATCCCATTAATTCAACAAAATGCAGCACATGTTCAGTTGCCACATCTAATCAGTCACCCCACTTAATCTGTGGAGAGACAATCTGGCATGACTGGCAGTTTCAGCGAAGCTGGAAAAAATCGGCAGTCATTTCTGGGGGAAATATTGGTACCTGCACATCGCATGGAAGGGAAAATGAAATGGAGTCTGATCCCGAACTGACAGATATTTTAATGACAAATTAAGAAGAGCTCTGATTCACTCCGGAGGAAAAAATGAGTTTGGATCTGTTTGAGACGGGTCTCTCTCTCTCTCTCTCTCTCTCTCTCTCTCTTCTCTCTCTCTCTCTCTCTCTGTCTGTATTTTTCCTGCATATAATATAGTAAAGACAGGCCATCACACAGCGGAATGAGAAGCAATCTTCTGAGGGATGGATATGGTAACATTAATATTGCACCATGGAACAGAATGCGTCAAGAAACACACTCACTTTGAGGTTTTACATCATGCAGCAGCTTTCGATCTGCAGAAACAGAGACAGAATGAGACAGAAAGAAGGAAAGAGAGAGTGAGAGAGAATGTGAGTGAGTGAGAGAGAGAGTGAGAGAGGGAGAGAAAGAGAGAGAGAGAGAGAGAGAGAGAGAGAGAGAGAGAGAGATGTGATTAAAGTCCATCCCTGTGTCAATTAACCATGGTGTTTTTCTATCCAGATCACACAGTATGGAGATGCCCAGCTGCTGTTTTTGCCAACACAAGCCATGCATAACGATGCATGGCACTGTTACAAAAGTCCACACGGACAGATGTGTCTGGGGGATTGAAGGAGACATCTGAAAGAGATTCTCTCCAGAACCAAGGGAGGGGAAAAGGTGACAATGCACAAGGCTTGTGTATACAAATAACAAAAAAAAATAAAAAGTTCAATGATAAAACAAAAATAAACCTGTTTTAGTGCATTTCAATATGTTTTTGTGTCAACCACCAATTGTTGCTTCTATTTACCCCAGTGAGGCAAGCATTAGAGTCTGTGCCACTGGGTGTTCAAAACAGGTCAATTGACATCTAGGATGATGATGATGAAAAAAATGACGAGGGTGACGCTGGCGGTGGCCGAGGTGATGAGAATGATAATGGCGGCCTTAACGGTGATAATGATGAGGATGCTGGTGGTGATGGAGAAAATGGCAGACACAGAGAAGAAGAGGAGGGGGAAAACTCGGACTGCAGCCGGAGAAACACAATGCAGGATATGACATCAAATCCACTTCACTCACTCTCGGTGCACAAGCCTCCCGTGCAGTTCTCCGTGGCCTCGCTCTCGCCCTCGCACATCTTGCCGCGGTGGCGGGGAGCTGGCGCCGTGCACTCCCTCGCGCGCTGACGCTCGCACTGGGCGCTGCATGTGCTCCACTCGCCCCACTCGTCCCAGCCGCCGTCCACTGTGGGGGCAGACAAACTCGAGCGCTGAAGAATTATTCGCAGACAACACCAGCCCTCTGACAACACTTACAGTATCCACAACCAATACCGTTCCCATCGGTCCCCACTGAAGTCACCAACTGAAAAAAATACTTTCGGAGAACACGATTAAGACCCGAGGGTGACACTGTGTGATGTAATAGACAGGGTTAATGTCATGTATACGGTTTTATCATGGGAAGAAACTCATCATGCTTCATTTAGTAAATCTGTCTGTGCCACATGGTGTGGGGTAATTTCTTGGCCTATTTCCTGTCGATGTTTGCCAGGAAAACATCACATCTACTATATGTAAACCCTGGAAGACACAATTTCTTGCTTATTGTTTGATAAATTAAAGGTTCATGCGCAGCTCATTTAAATGCAAATTATGTGTTTGGGATATTCGATGTAATAGTGCTTTTGGGTTGATTTTTGTCAGTGTGAGTGTGAGTGTGTGTGTGTTTGTGTGTGTGTGTTTGTGTGTGTGTGTGTGTCGTTCTCTCCGGATGTTTTTTCCACTTCAAATGCAGTCCAAGGTTACTCCCTTTGGAGGTGAAGCTGCATATTGTCTGTCTATGTGTATGTGTGTGTGTGTGGTGGTGGGGGGACCGCAATGTCACAGTGGGGCTTTGCAACCAGTTAATTACAGCCACAGCATTTTGGAAAGTGGCAGTTCTGAGTGTCTAAACAAAATAACAAAACTCCCCCATCATTTGTGTGTCGTCGTTTACCAAGGACAGGTCAATGGAAGTCATCTAGACTGTGGAACAGTCAAGGTGAACGTCCAATCAATGAGCATAAGAAAAGATTCAATCCTCAAGATTCACCTGCGCCTAGATGCAGTTAGCAGTTAGCATTTCAAAGACGCCCTGCAGCTGGCTAGACAAAAGCAGGCTGGACAGGGGTCACAAAAGTTCCTTAATTAGTGCCAGCAGCATAAACAGTTGAGCTCAAACTGTTGTCAGAGCTACTCAGAGAAGAACAATGGGCATGGCTGTCAGGGAGTGAAGCTGGGTTAGCTTGCTACCTGCGTATAACGAGGAATGCTATTAATGTGTCTGTTTTAATGATTCAGAGTTAAAGTCAAAAGGCAATAACGTGAGTCTTTACAGTATAATTTGCCTTGATATGAGTCTTTTTTTAAATTCTGACAGTAAGAGAAAGCACCGCCTTGGGATTACCCATTACTGCAAAAAACCTTTATTCTTTACTATATGGTGGTTTTTTAAAAAAAAGAATTTATTTCAAGACAGCCAATTAGACTGCTCTCTGTTTCTCTTTGCATTCATTTCTTCCTTGATAAATGACTTCTAGGCTATGCATGGAAAATGCAGTTACAAACATTTGTTACCGAAAAGCAACTGGCAAATCTGTAATTTTTGTTATGTATTTTGGTTCACTTTTTTGATTGAAGCCTTTTATTTTGTTATCTCCTCCTCCAGAGTTTGTAGTGGTGTTTTGGTCATAGAAAATATTTATTTTGTACTCGATTTTAACATTTGTCAACAACAACCTATTCTTTGTATTAAACTGAGATATGGGGTTCTTGTTGTTCTTTTCAGTATCTATTATTTTTGTTAATTATCTGTTCTAGGTATGGAGCATTGCACTGAACATTTCACTGCATGTTGTACTATGTATGATAGTGTCTGTGACAAGCAAACTTTGAATTTGATTTTGAATTTGAACCTTAAAATTAAACATGATGTGTTCAAACATGTGACAAATGTAATATACAATTATCATGGCACATGCCTTAACTGAAATTACCCATAGATGAACAGTTCTAATTCTATCACATACACAAGGATGTTGACATCACAAACTGAAAATGTTAGACAGGCATCCATATGCTGCTCTGATATATTCAAGCCTTGAGGGTGGTTGGTCTTACCAGGGCAGAGTGCGTTGCAGGTGATCTTTTGTACAGACATGCCCTCGCAAAATGCACCTCCATTCAGGGGGGCAGGATTGGTGCAGGTGCGAGTGCGTTTCTGAATGCCTCTGCCACAATTTACATTACAGGGCGACCACTCAGTCCACAAAGACCAGCCGCCATTTACTGCAGGGAAGAGGAAAGACAGAGAGAGAGAAGAGAAGAAAGAGAGAGAGAGAGAGAGAGAGAGAGAGAGAGAGAGAGAGAGAGAGAGAGTTGGGCTATTTTCTATTCAGTTGCCGTGCTCTTATGCTGTGATGTTTTGTTCCATATTCAAAGGTCATCTAGGAAAATAGCTGTAACTGAACAATAGAACTTGACTACATAGACTTTACCTGATCTCTGCTCTGCTTCGTAGGCGTACAGAACGCCCACTTATTTGGACTATTCAAATCATCTTTAAGAACTCCAATTGAATCTTATTCCATTAAGTGGTCTTGGAGTGTTTTTTTCTTCTTCATTTTTTTTTTTTACATCAGTGCAGAGAGTGGCATGTTGGAAACGGGTGCAACATGCATCTGAATGTAATAAAAACTTGTATTGTGAGGTTTATTGCTTGAAGGCTTCCCAGCGATGAATTATTAATGGCAAACGCTGCTTTAAATGAGATTAAGACACAGAGGCTTATTCCTTTCCATAAAACACAGGCTGACTTTTAATGAGTGCCTCTAATTGAGTCACCATAATGCAACATGAAGACGAAAAGCTCTTCATGAGAGGAATGGGAAAACATCACAACACCCGAAAGAACGCTTGGCATCACAGACGTTGCATGAAGAACTTTATCTCCCGCACTCTGTGACTCGGAAGAAGATTAAAACAAAAATGGCACTTACAAAACAAAAGAAGAAGAGTGAAGGGGGAAATTAAAAGGAAATAACGAGGAACAAGTCTTACCAAAAACCACCACGGTTGCCGTGGCACTGCGTCTCTTGGCCACGATGTTGCTGGCCAGGCACGTATAGTTAGCTGAGTCAGAAAGGCGGGCCTCGTTGATGATGAGGTTGTGGTCGGCGCGCGTGTCGATGTTGTCGTCGGCGATGGAGCTCACCAGCTCCTCATTTTTCAGCCACTCCACCTGTCAACGCAAAACAGAAGGGGGGGGGTCAAATGGCTTAGCACAGGTCACAAATGCAGACATTAGCGTGGGTTGTTACCAATTACCAGCCATTGAGACAGAGGGTGGGAAACTAATTATGAATCGCAAACTTAGTGACGCTTAGCTGCCCCGGCCACCATACAAAGAGCTGCATCACTGGCTTTGCAAATTGCAATCCTGCAATCCCTGTTATGGGCAAAGGCGCTATGAACTTGGCCGAGGAATTTGGGGAGGGTGGAATTCATTTTCTTATTTTTTTTTTCATCCCTTTCTCTCTCTTCTTTCCTATGTTCCCCTCCTCCCCCCATCCCTCCCTCCCTCTCCCGTTCCCTCTGCACACCCACGTCTGTGGACACATAAATGAGACAGTGTATGGATTTTTCTTCGCCATCCCGCAACCCTTTTGCAATGATCACACAAAATGAAAAATGCTTGCATTCATCTGCATTTACTCTTTTTTCCCCATGACAAGCCAATTTTAATCATGTGCTCTTTAATCTCAATTGCCTCACTGTTCTGCATCGTATCTCTTTGAGAGGCCGCCGCGTCCCATGCCCATCGATCTCCCCTTGCTTTCATCACAGATACACACGCACACACAGACAGACAAACACACACACACATGCACGCACGCACACACACACACACACACACACACACACACACACACACACACACACACACACACACACACACACACATGCACGCATACACACACACACACACACACACACACACACACACACACACACACACACACACACACACACACACACAGACAGACAGACAGACAAATACACACACATACACACATGCACACGCACACAGACAGACAGACAGACAGACAGACAGAGAAACACACACACATACACGCATGCACACACACACACACACACACACACACACACACACACACACACACACACACACACACACACACACACACACACACACACTCACACTTTGCAGGGGGTGCATCATCTGCCTTTGTTCGACACCCATCTCCAAAAAAAGGGCATTTGTTTACCACTGCTAGCTTGTGTGAGAGTTCACTGTGACCACTGCATTGACAAGGCATGGATCACAGGGCTGTTTCCCCTTACTGTAATACAGCGGAAGATAATCCCAGCATCCAGCAGGAAGCCATCAGAACTCTCCCCCACTGTCAGACCTCTATCATACTGTTTCACACAAGTTTCAAAGCAAAAAGTTTGTTAGAGAAAAAAAACCCACCAACCGCACCCACCCCCCACAACACACAACAAAATCTCAGAGCAACAACAATCTGAGGCGCCACATGACCCAGTGGGGCTGAGAAGTCGGAGCACGAGTGTTTCCCTTTCTTTGTGCATGGCTGTGATTTCATTAGGGAAATTTGATAGTTAAAAAGAAGGCAATTAACGGGCGTTTACAATCGGGGCCTCCGTGCAGAACTGCTCTGCATTCCGCCACAGTCACGTCTTCCCTCTCTTTCTTTCTCTCTCTTTCTATCTCTCTCTCGCTGCCATGGCGTAATGATACAAAGATTCAACGAGCAAAAAAGGGGGGGGGGGGTTGAAAAAAAAAAAGGAAAAAAAGGAAAACACACAAGGAGGGAGGAAGGAAGGAAGAAAGAGAGGA
The DNA here is from genome assembly GCF_017589495.1 of Alosa alosa. Taxonomy (NCBI): domain Eukaryota; kingdom Metazoa; phylum Chordata; class Actinopteri; order Clupeiformes; family Clupeidae; genus Alosa; species Alosa alosa. The sequence goes on along the minus strand of NC_063193.1, from coordinate 13,850,650 downwards.
AGAGAAGAGTGAAGGGTGAGGAGAGAAAAAAGAAAGACTGAGGACAAATATAAATTAGGACGGTAAGTGCGTGGCAGCGGATGTGAGGAATGAATTGCCTAATTGGCACATTTGTTTCAATTAGAGCGCGGCCATCAGTGTCAGGCTCGGCGGAGGGCGCCCGGGCCCACATGAGGATCCTGTGATTTCATTACGGCAACAATGTATGTCATAAAGGCTGCCTCCCTGAACAGAGCTGCGTCAGCTGCCAACTGGCAGCGCCACGGATCAGTCACACGGAGAGCCGAGCAGACCTCCGCCCCGCATCGCAACGAGACCCTCATGAGATGGAGGGATGGGTTGGTGGAGGGATGGATGGATGGATGATGGAAGGGGGGATGTAGGTGGGTGTGGGTGGAGGAGGTGTGAGCTTGAGATGCACTCCCCCTCCTCTACTCCCAGGTATAAATATATAATCGAAAAAGTCCTCTGGAGCGCAAAGAGAAGGATGTTTTTAAACCCCCTCCAAGAAAGTTTTGCCTTTGCACCGAAGTACACTCTGAGAGAGAGAGAGATAGGGACAGAGAGAGAAAGAAAAAACTTGCGAAATGGAATCAAAACATGTGAAAACACCTTCAGTCACGTACTGCTGCCACACCATACACGCTTCCATACACCTCAATGGTGTCATTTGTTAGCTGTTAATAAGGCCTTCAGCTCTACGTCCAATTAAGTGTTCTTGGAGTGACCACACATCCACACATTTGCTCAAGTGTGGTGAGCAACAAGCTGGAGAGCTGCTTATCTTATCAGGGCAATGACTGGAATTAACCAGCGCTCACAGACAGCCTTCAGGGGACCGGGAAATGCTGCTGAGACACTTTTGCCAACCTCCACCCACCTCCCACCTTCTCCCCACCCTGTTCTGCTCCATGTCCTGACCCCCTAACAAAGAAGATAGCCATCCACCAGGAGGTTCCTGAACGCTCACTGACCATGTACACACCCTCACACACACACACACACACACACACACACACACACACACACACACACACACAGACATCACAGCATCCATGTGCACCCCGTTCTCCTTTGTAATCTGAGGGAGGTCCGCGCCGCCGACTGGCTCCACCACTGCGGTGTTATCCACTCAGGAGGTTAATACAAACAGATAGCATGACACAAAGCGGCTTGTGTTCCCCGCCCGCCTTCCTGTCGCTGGCCTAATGCCCCCTGTCTCCTCCCCTGAGCAAAGTGTGGCAGCGTATTACTATTCCGACCCGATCTGTCTTATCTTTGAGAAATAAATAACGAGCGTGAGTGAGTGAGAGAGAGAGAGAGAGAGGGAGAGCTTTTTCTTTGCTGGCCCGAGCTGATGGGGAGACTGTAATTGCTTGGCTTGATAATGAAGCTCATCATTCGCTCTCCTGGAAGCTCACTCTGACCTGCGGCAGAGGGGATGGGGCAGTCGGGGGGGGATGCAGGAGAAATAGACCACAGGCAAGGATATGGGAAATAAACAGGGCTAAAGCAGATTATGCCACACTTCTTAAGGCCACCTGGCAATGTGGAAATGAAATCGCGGCGGTTACAGTAAGATACGCTGTGAATATTTATGTGCAAGCATAGAGATAGGTGCGTGCCAATGAAATTCGGCGCAAATTCAAGGCAGAGACATTTTGCATTGCTCTATCATATCAGCAGAGGAGAAACAATAACAAAAAGAGATGATATTGCCAAAAATGTTTTTTCACCTTTTTTCACCTTTTTTCACCTTTTTCCATTAAAATGCTAAATCATATCACAATGCATACATTTCCCCTATATGATGTTTACCTTTGAAAGAAAATGAGGTGGGTTTTGATTTAACATCAACACTGGCTCTGCGTAGCATAACCGGCAATTTAAGTGTCTCTCCTATCAAGAGGGTGTAATATATGCAGTTGTAATTGCAGTACTGCTAGTGCACATCAGTGGTGTAATTCAATAATTGCAATACTGAGGCAGTGAGAAATTAAGGTGAAGCTATTTATTACGGTGAGCTAAAGCACTGCTATTTATTGCGCCACGCCAGATATTACATCTTCTTCCTACAGATTCAAATTGATAGAATATTCACTTCATCAATTCTAAAGTAAGTCTCAACTTTCCATAAAAGCCCTATTCACATAAAGTATGTCAGATTTTATTGGCTGGAGGATGTCTGAGGGCGTCAAAGCCACCGGCTCACTCCGCATTAGATGGGCGCCCGCGCATCCATCCAGCTGTCAGTGGGAAATGATGCCCACAACCTTCACATCGCCACACTTACAGGTGGCATCGCAATATTTCATGCAGTATGTGAGCTCCGAGCGCCTTGGTACACACATGACGGCAGCGGCGGTGGCGGTGGCGGCATTGGTGGTAGCGATCCACCGCCACCTCAGACCCTGCATTATTCAATCCCATCTCTTTTGGCTGGGCTCATTTATGTTGACAAAGAACTTGAGGCAAGATTCTTGTCTTGAGCCTTTTCCTCTGGAATCTTCACTTTCCTTCATGCCCAGTGAGCATTCAATGAGACCGGCCTGACACCGCTCTTCCATTTCAATTCTGAATCATTTATAACCGACGGGCTGCCCACAGCCAAATGGCCCTGAAAACCCACTAGTCAAAAAAAAAAAAAGAATGTGCGTCCAACTGTACTGTATAGGGGTCCGGCGATGAGTAATAAGATGAGAGTAGTCCACGTGACGACTTTGGCAAAGCGCCCCGTGTGTATTGTTCCCTCAGCTTTGCTGTCTCAATAACATCAGCTCTGCAGCATGCATCAGTATCATTCCCTGCATGCCGCATGTGCATGTGTGTTTGTATGTGTGTGTGTGTCTGTGTGTGTGTGTGTGTGTGTAGGTGGAAACAGATTGACCGGCCTCTCATTGTGGGCAGGATTTTTTTTTTTTGTTGTTGCTGTGGGCGATTCTGCTGCACAGAGAGAGACAGAGAGCGAGAGAGAGAGCGAGAGAGAGAGAGAGAGAGAGAGAGAGAGAGAGAGAGAGTGCACGTTGAGATCTTACCTCAGCCATGGGCACTCCCTCTGGGGGCCGGCAGTGAAGCACAATCATGCCCTTGATTGGCACCTCCTTCCCCTGAGGGTCCTGCTCAAAGTTCTTCCGCAGGTCTGTTTGGGGAGATAAGAACAGGGGCCTGTCAGGTGGTCCGCTAGGCTAAGCTAAACTAAGCTAAGCTAGGGAGGCAGGTGGGCGGATGAGCGCAATGTCCAGCTTGGTTTCTATCTGACCATCGCTCATGCCATTCGCCGTTCTCGTTGCCCTTGTCTTTGACTGAACAACCTTGTGAGTGGGGAGAGAGAGAGGGAACACAGGAACAGGGGGTGGTGTGTGTGTGTGTGTGTGTGTGTGTGTGTGTGTGTGCGTGTGTGTTTGTGTGTGTGCGTGTGTTGGGGAGCTGAGGCGCCGGGCACCATCTGCTTGGCTTACACGTGTCAGTGCTTGACGGGTACACATCAGCTTCAATATATTCATTAGTTGACTTTCCCCACAGATATGTGGTTCACGGGCGCTGCACATGAGACTGACTCAGAGTCGTGGTGACAGATAGGCACTCGTGAAGGAGAGAGAGGGACTCCCCACCCTCTGTGGGCACTGTGTGCAGCTGACTGATAGACTCCGCAGCCGGCCTGAGCCTGAGCCATGCCGCTGGACACTGGGCACTGGTGCGTGCTGGTCCACACACACAAACAGGGTCTTATTACATGGGTCTGTTGTGTGCTTGAAGCCGATTGGCTAGTCGAGACATTTGGCGGTCAGTTATCTCTGACCTCTACTCTGTGGAACTGACTGGTGCCCTTTGGCGACGGGTATTTTCTGCATTATGTAACTCCCTTGGACATGTTGGGGAGACTAGGAGTATCTTCTCATATCATTAGAAATCATTTCAAATGAATGCCCTGAAAAAGACAGATCTATAAATAATGTCAAATTATTAATTCATTTCAAGACTGGAAACAAATTAAAATCCGTACTAAAAGTTGGCAACAGTATAAAAGATAAAACAAGGAGGAATTAGAGCTTACAGGCGATGCGGACGGTGGCTTTGCGGCTCTTGGAGGTGCCCAGGTGGCTCCAGGCCACACAGAGACACCAGTAGTCCTCAGGGCCGTGGAAGTCCTCCACCTGCTGTCGCGTCACATTTATCACCACCTCACGCACCCTCTGGCCTGGAACAAACAGTGACACATACGAATAACCAGCATGCCCATGCCAAGCACTGCCAATCACTCACACGGTGACGTACAGCAGAGAGATGCTGTGTCGAGATAGGACAAACAAACTTGCATATATATATATATATATATTCAGTACATGTATATATATATATATATATATATATATATATATATATATATATATATATATATATATATATACATGTACTGAACATCATGTTACTCTAACTCTACACAAACACATTCCAGTCAAACATTCCACCAGAGTTTATTTTGGAAAACGGCTGAAAAAATAAGGGGTGACTCTCGGCCCTAAAAGCTTCTTAGAAAGTCAGTGTGAAACTTATCGGAGTTTTAAATTGGTTACTGCTTGCCATGTTAATCTCAGTCATCGGCTTAGTGCCCGTCACAGGCATTTTCACCCTCCCTTTTTTGGGTTGGTGGAAGAGTGGGTGGGGGGGGATTGGTCCCTCAGTGGCCCATAGGCCCCATGCTCTCTGGATTAAAGAGATGATGCAGGAGACTTGGAACAATAATGAAAAACTAAATAGAGACGCTTTCATCACTTTCCACTCGAGAGGTCTTTGCGACGTTCACGGGCAGCGCGCAGTAATCCGACATGCCACTGAGGTACAAACTGGGAGGCATAAAAAAGGCATTTAGGACTTGGGAGTAAATAAAGAAAAATTAGGCCTATCTCAAGCGCAGCGGGAGCCTGGTCATGGATTAATGTTATTGCTTATAAGAAAATATGGAGAGAAAATAGTGGCACATGAAACCGTGTCCATATTACTCGGTTGGAGGGAACATATGCACATGAAGGAATACACAAAACAAACACAAACACACACACACACACACACACACACACACAGTGTTTAGTTTAGAGTACAGTTCAGAACACTGTACGAGGCAGAGACAAGATAATTTAAGGGGGTATTTACAATGAAAACTCAATTAAGACTGGTTACCATACATGTGAAAAATGCGTCAAACCGGCTGTATGCCCTATGAGTCATTTAGCATCTTTGGGGCCTGAGTTGACCTCATTTCCCATTGAATGTGCAAAGCACAGAGGGAAATGCATTTTAATGGAAATAACTTGTTTACTATGGTCGGTAATCATAATTACAATACATGATTTTGCATGTATTGTTATTGCAGGAACTTTAATAGCAATGACTGTTTGTCAGATAAAATAGTTAAATCCTTTCATTAGTATGCGCGGTGGGACTTATTAAGTTAAGATAAAGAGGGGAATTCATTCACGCATAGTAATCACCAATTTTCCATGACTAAATGACACTCAGTGACATTCAGTGGCAAAACTCCTTGATTAGATTCACCCTTTGGTTAAATTAGCAAAAATAAAAGTCAAAACGATAATTAATACAAAGAGCCACAGTTTGCATCAAATTAGACCACACAAGCCCTTCGTTTTAAAAAATGAAAAAAAAAAAAAATCACAATTATTACTGAAACTTGGACAGTGTTTACTTAGAGCCTAGATTGGCATCTTCAGACTAGGAAAAAACAACAACAAAATATCCCATAATGAGATGAAAACATACCATCTCAGCAACAGGAGTGTTCTGAATTTGTTTACCAATTACACCCTCATTACACACTTTGTGACTGACTACGCACATAGCTAGCCGCAGCTGCTAAATTGACAGGGTATCTGGCAGCATCGTTCAAGGATACGCAAAATAGGTTCTGCGGCCACCACATCATGGCCGCTCTGAGAGACAGAGACATAATTCATAATTCCACTCACAGACACATGGCATTGACGGCAGGCGCGTGGAAGAGGCAGCGAGCGAAATCATGACTAATGACTGCATATGATCCTCCCAAAACGGAAATCTAAGCCATATGTTAACGAGAGATGGTCTCTTCCATCCCAGCTTGTTTTTTTTTTTTTTTTAAGGCTGGGAATACATCCTTGAGGACTAACCATCTCCGACAGGTGGTGTGGCACTCCGACAGGCCGGAGCTGTGCCACTTTGTCATCTGTCACCCTTATTTGTTTAGAGGCAGAGCGCCGCTGACGGTGCTTATTATTCAGAATCTTCATGATTCCTGCCTTACTCTCCTCTCTCTCTGTTTTCCCCTCTCTCTCTCTTTCCCTCTCTCTCTGTCCCTGTCTTCTCTCTCGGCACAGGCTTCCGTGCGGCTCGAGATCAGAAAGGCCAACCGAAAGAGCAGATTTGCCGAGAGAATCACCCAATTAAGAAGTGTCTACATGCGGACTTAAAAACGCTAAAACCAGAGGCCAAGTTCCTCTGAGCTTGGCTGGGGGGACAATGCATGGCTAATCTGACCCCCCCCCACACACACACACCACCACCACCACCACCCTCATCCCTATCCCCTCCACCCTACTCCACCTCCCAGCTTTGGTCTGTCGCTGTGCCATGACATGGCTTATTAAGCTGGACAGAAATAAGAGCATGTGGGGAGGCTGGAGATACAGGAGCTTTGATCTGCTGAGCAACGGATGTTCCTGCCACACTTCAAGCCAAGGATTATCGGGAATGCAAGTCTGGAAGGACCAGTACTAATCCCTGGAGTGCTTATCATCAGCCCATGCTTCTTATTTGTGCTTTCTTTTTTTCTGTAAATATATGTATGGCTTTTTCCAAAATAGCCCACACGCATTAACAGGCGGCACACTGATCAAGACAAACGTGTCCGAGGGGCATGTTCTCGTATGTAGATGATCTATTTTCGGTCAATATTTGCATACTCATGTGCCGTTTAGATCCACCTTGATCCACATGGATCAGTTTATCACCAGAGTCGATAAAAAGATGCTGACAAAGGGCTCGGCCGACTTCTGTGAAAGCTCCCCCAACCCATTCAACATCGCCATACACATCTCCACAGATTTGAAATTGGTGACTGTGCCTCATGTCTGAAAGGGCTTCGAGCTGTGCTCAACTCCCTCACATACTCACACAAAGGAGGGGTGACACCATCTTTGAGCAGGTCGTGAAGAGGAGAGGATAGGAGGAGAGTGGGAAAGGAGGGGAGGAAAAGGGGGTGTTGTAGTGGAAGCTGTGAAGTACATTTTAACAAGGGGGCTCATGGCGCTAAGCTCTCTCTCTCTGAAGACAGGCAGTGGGAACTCAGTACCTCAGCTGGGACCCATACCCACTACCCCCACCTCTCCTACTCCGCTCAGCATGCCTTTTGTGCCAAGGACAGGCTCTTTGTGGCGTGGAAGTTCCCGCAGGTCTGCCTTCGCGCAGCGGGATAAAAAAGGTCTGCTAGACCTGTCTTAACACTCAGCTCTTTTAAATCAGCGTCCTGGTGTTTTTTTTTTTTTTTTTTTAGAGCCATCCACGGCCACATTACAAAATGGCAGGCCCCAGACGTTTTCCCAGAAACGCAGGTTGTTTTCTGTGTCGGTTTGAGTGCTGCAGAGGGGGAAAAACCACGCCACCATTTTGAGGGGATGTTTTGTTTAGGCAGCTGTGGATATTATTCCAGAGAGAAGGGATGTCAACTACTGACTCAGTTTCAATATTAATTTCACATTCATAGGCCGCAAATAAATAATTTGCCTTCAGACTACAGAGTGCCATCAAGTAATATCAAATACGCCTGAGTCCAGAGGGAAAACATGTCTGGCCTGGCGAACTGCTGCCACTATGTGCGACGGACGTAATGCTTTTCGAACGTTAATGTCAACACTGCCAATATTTGCACGAAATGTGAAATACCAGCGGCATTTCCATTAAATTCTGTTCCTCCGGTTGGTTAGTATATTTGTGCACATATGGGTTTTCACAAATTCACAACTGCAGCTGAATTAAAGCAAACAATCTGTACCAGACTGCTAGCACACACAGCATGCTTGAGTTTGAGTGCTAGAGTTATGTGCAACTGTGGTGAACTTTTAAGACAAAACAAACACACAAAATCTGTATTTATTAATACCCTTCATAACCCAGTAGATGTCAAAAAAGACATGAAAAGAAAAAATCACTTTGATTTTCGTGCAAACACAACTTGTGCCTTCAGTCCAGTGCATGTCACACGTCAGTGGTGGCCTCAGAGGTCTGCTGGGGGAAATGCTTTTGCTGGATGACTGCTAGGTACGAAATGTCAACTCCATGTGACAAGTTGCCGCCGACAGATGTCAAAAACCTCCTTGTTTTGACCAGCTGGGCCTTTTGATAGAGGAATGGATTGAGTCATCTGACCGCGGCAATGGCCTTAGACTAATGGACAGCAGGGGTAAGGGAGCGGAACCGGGGAGGCACTCTGAAAGCCACCAGACACAAGGAGAAAGCACTTCCACTTCGCCTCCTTTTCAACAAGCTCGCCTGCATGGAGGACGCCTTAGGCTGTGTTTGTGTGTTTACACTAAAGGTTTAATTGGTATTAATACTCCTAATAACATGGCTAAGAGCAGAATTAGCTGATATTCTTTTATGCTTGTTATGGATGTTTTCATTTGACAGAGAGAGAGAGAGAGAGATAGAGAGAGAGAGAGAAAGAGAGAGAGATGGAAAACAATGTTCCTATCAAAATTGTACTGTACATTTGATATTGTGTTTCACCGCATTCAAACAAAAATGGAACCTGCAGACTGCTCTCCATAAAGATAACACAGAGGCTTCAGCCAAACATTTTCCACTGCAATGCTCCCTGCCAACCTTGGGCACGATGCGTAATGGTGGACTAGCTGGGGTGCGGATAAAGATCCTGTCCTGTCCCCGCTGCTTTTGTCCCACCTACCGAGGTTGACCATCTCAGCAGGGGCCTGGGGCCTGGGGGGGGCTCTCCTGACAGGTGAGCGTGAAGAAGCGGTGTTTATCTGCCGCGGTCAGGATTTCGGCTACCCCACCGCTCCGGAGCCCGCCTAAACCTGCCACTCTCCATTTGCCTCTAATCTATACGAAGGGGGAGAGACACTGGCTTTGTCTGCATGCTGCTCACCCACGATAACATTCACCGCCGCGCCAACTCTAATGATCAAGGATTTCTGCTCCACTCAGTGGGCATTAGGTTTTAATGAAGTGCACAGAAACTCTGCGGGCTTATTTGTGAGCAGCCACAAAAAAAAGAAGAGGAAGAAGAAGGAGAAGAAAGAGGAGGAGGGAAAGGGAGAGGAGGAGGAGGGAGGACGGGCGGGCTGAAAGAAGAAGAGAATCTTCAGCCCTTAATTTATCTGCGACAGACAATTAGAGAAATAAAAAGCACATAAGTCAATGTGTGCCCACAGGAGACAAAGGACCGGCGGCGTATCCCTCCAGGAAAAAGCCATTTCCTTCTATTATACCATGGTTCTTTTCGGGGCTGGAAAAAAACCTCAAACCATGATAAATGGTTTCCTCCTCATACCTGCCTCTCCACAATAATGTAATGAATTTCTTTTCCAATACTCAGGAAGTGGCCGTGCGAGCCCTCCCATTCCGCCGTGTGATGGTCCACGAATCGGAGACATATGGGTGGGGGTGTAAACCGTAGCAGGAGCTGTGGCCGTCCCTCGGAGAGCACCTGGTGGTGGTGTGAGTTTCCAGTTTGTTGACGGCATACGTTGAAAAGGCAAATGAGATTAGGGATGGCTTTCCCGCATCGAATAGCAAGCATAAATACTAGGAGTTAATGTATTACAGTACACTAAATCAGTGTAATCTATCTCAAATGACATCCAATACACTGCTGTGAAACCGATCTGTGAGTGGCAATATGGGTAGCTAATTGGAAGATGTCAGGATCCTCATGCTGCATAATTGATCATCCTTTCAGAGAGCATGAGAAAATATCACAACTTCTACAATGTGAGTGTGCATACAGTGCCTTCACCATTGTATCTAGCACCACAGGAAGCCACCCAGCATAGGCCTACTATATAAAGTTGTTTGACAGTGAACACTGGGGAGCTGACCCAGGGAGAAAGCTGCCATTCTCCCCCATACAGAGCTGTAGCACAATATACTGCAATTGTCCTGGGCAGATACTCTGCCTGTTAAATGCAGCATTTTTTCTGAAGAACTTCTGTAAGATTCTACCACAAAGAATCAACAGGATCTTTCTCTAGGGTACAACCAAACAGACTGGGTTGAATGATCACTTAAAATCCTTATGTGACTTACAAATCATCAGTTATGTGCTTAGATTTTGGTGGAGATTATTTTGGAGTACATTCATAGGCAGCAACATTAATACATGGGAAAAACATTACTATTACACTGCATTAATGTGCTGTTCTCTTGATAAAATAAACAAACAATAGAAAAAACAACAGTTTTAGATGCGTTTAAGCTCTTATTTTTGCTCACAGACTGTTTTGAGAAATAACACTCTCAACAATTTGATGCCACAAATAACCTTGAGCCATGCATCCTCTCCTCTGCCATCCTTGCCCTTGTTTTGCAGTGCCTGTGGTGGTTTCAGTACCCTACTGTTGCAACTTGGCAGTCAGCAAGGCTAACTCCTCGGTTACCACAGTGCTTACAAATGACTGTGGCTACAGAGCAGAGTAAAAAGGTGTAGCTTTGGCGAGGCCTAGAGTCGACTGAGAACAAAGAAATAATATTTCATAGGGATGACCGTAGCATTAGGATTCGGTCTGAAATCTGGACAGTTGCCAAAAAAGAAATTGCAGACCACATGCCTACGGAGTTGTCTGTTGATTATTTAATGAACACTTAATCCCTGGTCTCTTTAATAGGGTTATAATTCTTAAGAAGGCTTTAGCCATGTGCAATAATCAGAGTATACATGAGCTAACTAATGTTTTCATAATGCATCTTTTGAAGTCTACAAAAATAAGGATTCACATCATACGTGTCTAATATTTTTACAAGTGTGACATATATGCTTTCAGATATTACATAATTACACATTTCTGCTCTGAAGCAGTTCCTGTTTGATATGCATTCCACATCCATCCTATCTTTTTGCACCCTTTGATCCAACGTAACCCCACCCTAAAGGTACCCCAGTCAAATCATTTAGATCACTGGATGACAAGGATCTCAAAATCCCTGATAAAAAAAAGTGGCAAAATGGTCTCAGTGCACTGCCACTAACAGGTATAAAGCTTCTACAATGAGATACTTTGCTCAAAGTTTAGAAGTGTCTGCCCTAAAGAGGTTTCAGTTTGCTTTTCGTAAAGTTCAAGAAGTGTCAAGGCCAGGGGCAGAGCTACGTAATTCATATGCCTCTTAACTCTGGGTGATCTATGACCTTGCTGGCTAAGACATGCAGGCTAAAAAAATGTTATTATGGCGAGAGGGCCAAATGCTCCAGCCTAGGTGCTGCTGGTCGATGCACTCTCCCCAAATTCAGATGACATGCCATTCTGTTATCATTAAATTGGTCTGCACCATGCTTCCCCACTGTTGCTTTAATCTCAAGCCCCTTTAAAATATTGCCTAGTGCTACACCTCAAAGATTATAGGACTCTGAGTGCCCTTTTGATGTCTTAAAATTTGTGTCTTACACGTTTTTCAATTACTTATAGCACTTACACTTAACACTAAGGTGTTATCGCAGGTAGAGGACCCAGGTCCATTTTAATTGAATTCCTCCATAATGTGGCAAATTGTCTTTATCAGAGGACCAGTTGGGAGAACAGATCTCAGCATAGATTACAGCAGCATGTGTGTGTACAGATCTCACAGCCTACAGTATCTTGTGGGAAAGGTGTATCTTTGTATAAGTACGCGGATATGTTATCCTCCTGTGGTGAAGTGGAACTGAGATAAAAGATGATCAAATATATCAAGAATTCATTTTGGATACTGTTAATCATCATAATTTACATCCCCTTACTGTTACAAATGTAAATTTGCAGATTGAAACTGGCACAGTCTGTAATCGGTTGATCACTCCTGACATGAAATCTTCAATGAAATCTTCAACCCACAATGTTCCCGTATTACAGAGGAGCAAACTGTAGGGATTTGTGTGCTACACCAGCTTTACTGTGTAGTGTAGGCAGCAGGCAGCAGATGTTCAGCCATCTTGATTACTTTTTGTACAGATATTGGGCATATCTTCTCACTGCTGTTGCATGAAAAGATTTTTTTCGCCAAATGCGCCCACTGACATTATGGGGGTGAAAGGTGAATAAGGGTCACTGAACTCCATGCCTTGCAAATGGAAGACACTTTCAATACCCCAGACTGTCGTCATGATTACTTCACAGTTGAAAAGAAATTACCGCTACTCCGGAATCATCATGATGCTGTCGGCTAACATTAGGCCTCTCTTACTGTCACCAGGCCTAATTGATTGGAAATCTCTTGTTCAATTATGGATGAGTCTATTGATGCATCCTGCATCCTGAAATTAGCATTATTGACAGACACATATGATTAAGGCTTATCCCTGAACCATCTGCTAATCTCCCAGCTATTACTATCGATGGCACCTCTCAGTTTTTCAGTCACCAGTGGTCCTGAAATTTCCAGTGGGAGAGACGATCCCAGATCAAAGCCGGATGAAGGCGACATGGATTTCTGAGGCTTTGTCAACACTGATTTGCTTCCACTACTGTACTGTACTGAGAGTGTGTCAGCAAATCTAATACAGCTCATAGTCGGAAACGCGTTCAAACAAAGATTGAAAATAAGAAATGAGGACATTGTATGCGTGAAATGAGCGACGTTAATAAGCGATATAACTAACCAAGAAGTGCAATATACTTGATTGGCAAAACGTGACTCTAACCTCAAAAAAATAGAAAAAGTAGTGGTCACAGGCCATTGTATAGACTCCTATCCTTGCTCTGTTGACAAATTCAAGGGCATTGCAGAGCTTATCTGTGGATTGTGATTCATCTGCCAGGCCAGTAAATAAGAGATGCTATCAGATGCTCAGCATGGCATTGAGGGCCAATGTCCTAATCAATAAAATCCAATTCTTCATAGATCCCTGCACCCGATTAGCCTCATCTAATCCAATACACAATTCGCCTGTCCATTACCGGCCAACGACGAAGCATAGATTTATCTGTGGTTATGAGTTTGATGCTGATATGAAATCGGTTATGTGGCCTGCAAAGTGAGGACACTCTCTCTGGCTCTTTTAATTACGCTGGAATCTAGGCCTCCAAATATCACCATCGCCTTGACAACACGGCAGAGAGAAAGTGTTGAGAAATCATGGGAGAGTTTGATGCTGCAAACCTGGCTAGAGACAGAGTCCCAGCCCAAATGTCCAGTGGCTCCCTGACGTGAACCTGGGGCTGTGTTTTGAGAGGCGAAACCCCAGTGGCTCGCAGACGTAAACCGAGGGGCTGTGTTTTGAGAGGCGAGGCAGCTGGTAGTAACAGCAGGTGTAATCAGTGAAAATGCCAATTAGAGACGCCACAGTGTAACCAGCAAGTATGGTGCTTAAGGGACTAAACTCTAGATCTACAACCAGTCTGACTGTCCGGTTTGGCATCAAAAAGTCACTGCCACTACTTTCTGTGTTTTGCTGCTGAAAATTGCTGCTGCACTGTGGGGAGAATATAACTGATCAAGGCTGGCAAAAAAGAAAGCTTTATCTGAACTAAATTAATACATATAAAACATGCAGAAGTGTCAAAAGGAACAGTGAAGCAGGTAGAGAAATCACATTTAATGAAACTAAAATTAAAACTTGGACTTTTGTTTCCCATGTCTAATGAAAACATGTTCCAAACGTTTGAAATATGAGAGCATTTAATTACCACGCCAACCCCTCAAAGTGACTTGAATTTGCTGAAATTACCATGGCTCAATTTTCTCATTGCTGCTTTCATTCAATTTTGCTTCATTTTGATTTAGCTAAATCGTATGTCTATTTTGTTCATGTTGTGTTAGGTTCTTGATGAGGGATGTGTTTTTACATACTGTATGTGGCACTAATGAAGAGATTTTGAGCTCATTCGTGCTGTTAACATGGTGAGAGAAAAGCAGAGAAACTGTGAGTGATTTTTTGAGTAGTTAGATTTGCTCCTGTGTGACACTGGCTCACAGTCGGAACAGCTCTACACAGTTGGTCACCGGTTGCAACTGAGTTCAAATAACCAGCAAACAATGGACAATTTTACTAGTGGTGAAAAATAAAGAAATGAATAACGGGAGGCTAGTTCAAGACTGCCTCTCTCACACACTTTTTCCCCACACAGCACCGAAATAATCAAAGTTGTGACTTTTCATTTCCACATTATCAGTCAGAAAACAATTTCACAGCACAGCAATCACAAAATAATGAACTTCCCGAAGCAATTAAGCACCCTTTCCTACCGAGGAGTCTTCCTGAATACAAGAAAGAGCTGCTTTTCCAGGCTGCCTAATCATAGCACATTTTAGACGAGGTGTTGGATTAGGCCTACACACTTTATTTATTTATTTATTTCTGTATTTTTTTCTTTCTGGAAATCCCTACAGGAAATGGGCCCAAAATCTTCTAATCAGAGCGCTGCTCTCCATGGTTTGACATCCCCTCAACAGGACTGAATTTGATTAGGCAGGAACACCTTTTGTTCGTGGCTCAGAGAGATAACAATTCATCTGAGACTCTCAATGTGGTTTTAATGCACACAAAATCAACTCGACACACGTGGAGCTTCTCCTCGGAATTTGCTTGGATCATGCTCAGAATTCAATCACAGAGTCAATTGAATCTCCATCCAGCTGTGTGTGGTCTGCAGAATGTTGGAACTGGTGGGATTCTTTTTTTGTGTGCTGATGTTGCTATGAGCTGAATGAAAATGTTGCTCCTATTTGAATTCACATCTGCTTGTTCCATAGCATGGCCTGAAAGCATCATCAGTTGAGGGTAATACACACTCATTAGACACATAGACAGAAACAGACACACCCAGAGAGAGAGAGAGAGAGAGAGAGAGAGAGAGAGAGAGAGAGAGAGAGAGAGAGAGAGAACAGAGAGATAGACAAACACACACTCTCTATTCTTTTTCTCTATGCTGAAATACTCCTGGTTGTACAGTATGTGTGTGTATGTGCATATGTCTGTGAGTCTGTGTGTCTGTGTGTGTGTGTGTGTGTGTGTGTGTGTGTGTGTGTGTGTGTGTGTGTGTGTGTGTGTGTGTGTGTGCGTTTGTGCATGTGTATGTGTGTGTGTGTGTGTGCGTGCGTGCGCGTGTGTGCGTGTGTGCATGTGTGTGTATGTGTGTGTGTGCATGTGTGTGTGTGTGTGTGTGTGTGTGTATGCGTGTGTATGTGTGTGTGTGTGTGCGTGTGTGTGTGTGTGTTAGCCTCTGACTAACTCAGCATGCCAATCCCTCACCTGTGCTCTCATCCATGTACTCCTGGGATGAGTGCTGGCTCTGGTGCACCCACTCCCCATTGCACTTGAAGAAGATCTGCAGGGCGGGCGTCGCCCGGCACTTCAGCTTCACTGGGTTGCTCTTGATGATGTAGGCATCCTCAGGCTCCATCAGGAAGTGGGGCAACGTGCTCTGGGCATCTGGGCTGGCATCACCCGAGGCTGCTGGGAAACAAAACAAACAAACAGGAAGTCAGTCAGAACCATTGGTCAGTAATGACTGACTTGTGAACTTTCAAATGAGATGTCGCGTAATCCACGCTGCGGTATGATACCAAGCAGGATCTCAATTATGGTTGTGAAGGGTAAACATCACGAGGTAAAGCCATTTCATCACCTGACATTTAGAAACATGGCATAATTCTGAAGCTCCCTATTTTCCCTTTTGCAGTTTTTTCGAGGTTAAAATGTTCAGAGAGTGAAGAATGTGCTGGGAAGATTACAGTGTTTTTCCAGATGTGAATCAAAATAAATCAGAGCGAATTGCACATGAATGAAATGTGTTTGTGTGAAGTGCCACGGTTGTGGTGTGGCTGGGGCAGTAAATACATCTCATCACAGTCGCAATTTAATCCTGTGCGCACATCATCGAGTTGTCGGCACCATAGGTGCAGAGACTTTCTCAGCCTAAGTGCACAATGAACTGTTTTCTTCCCCACACAGCAGTCCCTTACACCGCTGCTGCCAACAACGATGTTGCCTCATTTAAAAGTTAATACCTAGGACATCAGAAGAGGATATATCATTGCTCCGGCTAAAGCTGTGGGGAAACCACTGCAGCCCGTCTTAGGGTTTCTGATAAATAAAGCGGTGGAAGAGAGACTAGTCCCTTCTTTCTGGGGATTCATGGGAGAATAATACTCAGGCCCATCAAGCTTTCTGTAAAGTGTTTGATATGACTAAGCCACGCAATCTGCAGAGAAAACCCATGAAAGTCATTATAGCCAACCATCAAATCCAATTTTGTCCACCGCAAATCAAATTGACCAGCTCCTCTCCTCTGCCTCCCACATTTTGTGTCATGTTAAATGGGTATAATGATTGAACGAACACGTACAGCACTGGGGACACGCGCACAAAAACATGCGGACGACGTATTCTGTTCCTTCGGAGCAGATGAGGACAGAGCAGGACAGCCATTTGCACATGTTGTGCGCTGTGCGCTGTTTGAAACACATTTACTTCAAATCTGCAGAGATCTAAGTCTAAGGCAAAGGTTCTATAAAATATTTATTTCTCAAGTGATAATGATAACTACTGCAAATAAACAGCACTGTATATATATATATATATATATATATATATATATATATATATATATATATATATATATATATATAGTCATTGAGGACACAATGAGGAGATAATTAAGGCACTAAATCCCTTTGCAAATGAATGACAATCAAGTGTTAAATGACTTTGATTATACCTATGCATTTGAGAGAAACAAATCTTTTTCCATAAATGAATAAATGACATTGTAAAACCAAAGGCAGTTAAACATTACAAAATGAAACCTAGTTGGTTGCTCAGTACAGTGTTTGTCTTCAAAGACCCCTTGATGTTCAGCTTTAGCACAGCACTTCTCAGGTGCTAACGAATGCACTGCACCATTCAGAACCCTCACAAACCTGGTGTGCCCTCCTGCCTACAATCATCCACCATCTATAAACTAGCCAATGAAACTGTGGACTTTTTGAGCTGTCATCTCACAATGTATCTGCTGCCACAGAGTCATCCGAGGTAACAATTCGTTAAAGAACGAGTGGGGGGAAAATGAGCAGAGAAGAGGAGTCCCACTTGGCAAATATTATTTTCGATGTGATAGGTGGCGAAGATGAAACACCAGAGGTCGTCAACCTGTGGAAATTATTCATGTTTCATCACCCAGCTTAAGTCTCTGCAACAGAAAATTAGGGGGTAATTTTAGCTGCCATATGTCACCGCATTCAGGCACAAGAACAATGTGATGGGTTAAATACCCTTTTAAGGTATGCTCTTTGGTAACAGGCGCACTCAAATACAGAAATAAAAAGGCTCTGACAGGACTTGGTCTCTACTGACGTGAGTTTTCCCTGGTGTGTCACCACCATTTTTGAGAACACAAAAACACACAAAAAAAACTTAAAAGTAAAAAAAACAAACCAGACAAAAAAAAAAAACAGTTGCCACCGCAACTTGACACCGCAAAACAGCCTGAAACAAACTGTAGTATTCTAACCAAGGCATAATCCAGAAGGACGCTTAATGAATTACAAGAGAATGGGTGGTCTTCCATTAATAGACAAGATACTTTTTTGATTGGAACTGGAGTTCACGTTCTCTAACCGTCGCCAACAAGCTCATTAAAGACTATTCCATAATGCTGATACACTCGCTGCAGTCAAAGGTAATTGATAATTGGAACAAGGTGACAATCCACGCTCCATAAACCCTGCCGCTCCTCAGCCCACCCCACCCACCCCCCACCTCTTTTTGCCGTCTCTCATGATAGATGCTCATAAATATGGGGGCTTAATGAATCCAATGAACGCACTGCCAATAAGTCACTTAAATGCCCATTACGCCTCCTAATTTTACAAAGCATGTTAATAGTCCTTGTGGCCACAAGTCAACCCTGCGTGATGTTCATCCCTAAAAAAGCACTGGGTGGCCATCCGAAGGGTAAAGGATCACACCAACCTCTGCCCTGTGCTTAAGTGGGAGGGTGAAGCCCCCAGGGCAGAGCACCAATCATCAATCATCTCTTTTTATCTTGTCTGCAGCGGCAGACATGGAACAGTATTTCTATATTTGGGTTGAGGAAAGGGTAACTGGCAAACTGGCAAATGGCAAAGGCTTTGAACAGCTGTTGAAAGAAAGGCTGCATAGCGAGTAGTGAATTGACTTGTGTAAACATAAAAAAAATCACTGAAATTCATTTTTAAGGGAAAGAGTTTTCAAAGATGGTGAGTGTGCACTGGGAAAGTTGTTGCTTTGGTGAACAGAAGAGTATTTTGCAAATGCCTTAATATGGTATACTGACACATCATCCGACTGTGATATGCTTTGCTTTTCTTGTAAGGGAACACCATCACCATCTACAGCAAGGGGGCTGTAGGGAGGTTCACAGGCATGTTTACTGATGTTTTACTTCGGCCTGATTCTTCTGACAGAGTGCCACAGCAACCCTGACTGTCAGCAATGCCGTTTTATCAGTTTACCCCAATCAAAGGTAATGGACAGCAACGAAAATGGGCTACAGGGAGAAGATGACACTTAGCTCCTTATCCAGCAACAGCCACTGTCCTTTTTCGGTTACTCGGCACTATTTCACCACGGCTCAAAACACAAAGTCCTTTAAACCGCCCGCTTTATTCTCACACCCATCATATCCCGGGGGACTTCTCAGGGGGGCTTTATTTTTTATTTTATTTTATATTTTTTTCCCCTTTCCCGAGCTGAGTTTCACTGCTGAGACAGATGGAAGAGAGGCGAAGGGAGCGTACAGTGCATGGTGAGAGGGAGAGAGCGGGGGGCTTTACATGGCGGCCCGCTTGGATTTCATCAGGCCCAGGCTTCGTTTGAAAGCTGCGATGTCAGGAAATGTCAGGCTAATCCCGCCGCTGAGGTGAGAGGACTAGCTGGGAGCTGGGGCGTGCAGCCGCGCTCGTCTGCACTCTCCATTTCTCTTCGAGACCTCTGCGTGAACTCTGCAGGGGCAACGCAGCGAGGAGAACTCATGGACGCCGCACACTTTCGCATATAGAAACACAGACACACACACCCACACACATACACACACACACCCATTTGTGCGCACATATTCAAAATACACACAAACCAGGAGGCACAGACAATAAGGTATTATAGTCGGCTGGTATGTCCACGTGCATCAAATACTAAAGCATACATGAACATCAAAGATGCAGGAGAAACATAGTGTACTGTGACTTCTTGAATGATTTGTGCGTCGTATATGACTTGGCATTGCGTCATTGGCAGACAATGTTTAAGGTTTGGTGTAACTCGGAACACTTTCCAGAGCAAACCAAATGTACCATTATTTGCCTCTGAATAATAATCCAGTCCACATCCGCTACGGGGTGATATTTTCTTAACCACTAAAGCGATAATAGTTTCAAAGCCTATGGGCATAGCTAGAGGCATACCAGGCACCAGAAGCTGGCTTTGAATAAAACAGAAATATGAGGTCATTATTTCCAAAACAAAGCACTGATTGAACAGAAATCAAGCTCTGAGAGGGTTTTATTATTTGACGGCTCTGTCATCAAATATCTCAAAAACAAATCACTGCAGTTTAAGCAGTTTGTGCTGAAATATATATATCTGGGGAGAATGTCTCTCATGTATGAATTGTAAAAACAAATCTTTTTGTACAGATTTCAATCTACAGCATATGTGTCAATTTAAAAGCGCGCAGAGAAAGGGTTCAGAAAACAGACTGCATGGAACTTTTAAGTTGCACCACACGCATTCACATGCTTTCTGATCACATAGCAACGGCGACTCCAAATCGTATCATCCACACAGCAAAACTATCCCCCCCTAACCCATCCCACCCCAATTATCTGCACACTTTGATTTATTAATAATGTGAGTAAACAGCAGCAAGGCAGTAAGCCTTGCGGCGCCGTTTATGGATACCACAGATTATGCGCTTCTCATTATCGCCATCACAGGCCCGCAGATTGTTATAACATGCAATAACTCCAGACTCGTCCTACGCTAACACCCAGAAAGTCATTGTGTGAGTTTGAAGTGAAATGGCAAAAAGCCTCGCAAGCTTCTTCTTCTTCTGTTGAGATTAGGGCCCAGCTCACTCTAAGCGGTCACACCGTTTTGGAGCGATTTCATTTTCTACACTTCACCCTCTATTGAGTTACGCAGCATTGTCGCTGGAAATCAATAGAGAAGATATAGTCCTGCTTTCACTGAATAAAAAAAAGCATACCACCAAAGACTGAATCTACAGATATGTCCAGACCTTGATGGAGAAAAAGAAATAGCACGCTTTAGACATGCTGTATTCAATTTAGACATGCTGCTACCTGAGGTGATGTAAGAACTACAATCCCCTTCCTCCACCCAGCCAAGCTCTATTTCTCTCCTCACACAGAGGTTTATCTCCAAGGAGCCACCCAATTACATGGCAGATGGATCCACACTCGACAAACCTGTAAAACTCCTAGTTGGAGACCAGGTTTTTTCAGAATAATTACAGCCTGTAGATCAGGTGCCTTGTCAGTGACGGGGGGCTTCACTGTCGAGTCTGCACTTTACTCAAGAGGCCATAAGCAGCTACACTGCTGGCTGATTGACACAAACAGGCTTTGTCGGTTATTGACATACTACCTCTGTGCTCTTCCCAGAGGGGATTGAAATTCTTCCATTAGACTCTGGCCAGGAAGCTGCCAGCGCTGAGTGATCTACTCCGCTTCCCCATGTAGGTTCTTTTCTAAAGCCATCTTAAGCCTCCCATTGTCCTTGCCCCAAAAGTCCTAGAAGCTTTTTTTGGGGAGGGTGGTGTTAGGTGGAGTGGTGGGGGAGCACTGAGAGAGAGAGAGAGGAGAGAGGAAGGGTTTCAACAATCGAACCCAACATGCAGCGGTAAGCTCTGGAGAGTGTGAGAGAGGTGGGGGAGAGGGGGGGGGGTTGGGTTGGGTTCGGCTACACTTCCAGCCAGCTCAGCACCTGAAACCAGACGACTCCTCAGCTCTGATGTCTCCTCCTCACACTTTTGCTCTCACACACACCCACACCCACACACTTTCAAACACATACTTGCGCTCATGCACACTCTCTCTCTCTCTTTCACACACACACACACACACACACACACACACACACACACACACACACACACACACACACACACACACACACACACACACACACATACACACAGACACATTGATGCACATAAGGCATGCCCCTGGAAGCTTGGCTTTCATTAAGGGTGTCATTTTCTCTTATCAGCTGCATTAGTCCTCAGATAGACTCCTGTGACAGCTGGCGGGGGGCTTCATTTCTTTTCTCTCTGTCTGTCTGTCTGTCAGCCCCTCTCTCTCTCCTCTCTCGTTCCCTCCTCCCTGATTTAACTTGGATGGATCAGGCGACTATCTTGACAGTTCTTTCGGAATGGCTACAGACAGCAATCAGTCAGTGGAGTGCCACTGATATGGTCTAACAACCGAGACCCCAGCCAAGTCCGCAGACTCATCAGAAATGCCCCACTGTTTGTTCTGTGTATATAAAATACATCAAGGCACAGTCCATGTCACTGCATGGCTGCGAGATACACTCTCTGGCTCTCTAATTCAGACCACTGCAAGTTAATGATCATTACAATATTTTACAGCATATGGTAGGAACAGTTCAGCAAACAGATGGATACATATATTCACTGTGGGAAACAGTGCATAGATCTCTCAACACCCAAGTGACACTGCAATCTACTCTAACATACTGGCAGGGCTTGTATCTCAATGGGTTGAGCTCATACAAATGCCACAAAATTATGTTTTGAAGGACACATGTCCTGTAGGCTTTGCCATGTACAGAAAAGCTAAGCAAAAACTGCAATGTTTCACCAAAAGGTATTTTTACCAGGGAAGGTCAAATGTGTTACTGTAAAATACCGCTGCTGTGGATTAAACTGAAGCAGCCATGACTGACAGAAATCGTTTCTGATGCAAATTTCTGTAATGAGAGCGAATCCTTGCTGAATCTCATTAAACAGTTCATTCCTTCTTCTCTCTTGTGGGAGCGGTTCCCATCTCCTGTGACATCGTTTAACTTTTCCCCAGTGTCTGTGTCACAGTCTCACACGACGGAGTCACGCGATCGCACTGCAACAATCACACCCGACTGCACTTCCCCCTTCAGATGTGTGTTACGCCTGGTGAAAAAAGGCACGCTGTGCTTCTATCGATTCGCCATTCCCTGAGGAAAAGCGGGGTTCTGCAGGTCTAGGGCTTCATCTCTGTCATGTGACACGCTGTCCTTTCATACGCTGTGCCAGCAAGACAGAGTGTTTGAGTACAGAAACATGAATGGAATTGTGGCTATGCTACAGCAACACACCACAGTAAAGGCCCCAAATTGTTCATTTCTTTAGTTAAGAACAAAAGCAAGGAGCCTCAGCTCTGCTACACTTTCACAGATTCCTATTGAGTTATAAGTTCAAAACTAGGTGATAGCACTTTAGGCTTTGCTCCCTTGCCATGTGCTCGAGTGGCACCACCTCTGCCACCACACCAACTTACACTCTCTCCAACTCAACTAATACAGCACAAACGAAGTCGGTCCACTTTGAACTAGTTGGAGCCCCCTTTTGGGGTGACTGGGGCCAGTAATTGCAGATACAGTCTATGTAGAAAGACCAGGGGGGCTGTTGTGTGGGTTTATTGAAGCTGTGGGCTAGCTGTATACACACCCACCTTGGAATGGGAACTGTAACTTTATTGGTTGGATTGAAGAGCTATGGTGACTTTTTTTATGAGTTTAGTACTACTATAAGCAGATATGATCAC